>NC_090446.1:28422043-28656934 GCF_031143425.1 Pleurodeles waltl
CGAACCCGAAAAACGCAGCCTGACTTTGCAACAAGAAGGTCGATGCAGCACCAGCATAGCGACCAGAAATTTGATGCACGGCCCACTGGATTGACACACAGCTGAGCCGGAACACCACAGCCCGACTTCCAGAGAGGAACTGACACAGCGCCTGCCGTGTGGTAGACATTTCCACGCAACTCCCACTGGATCAACGTAGTCCCTGTGACTTTGTCCTGTCAGTGCCAGAATTCAACGTATCATCCCTGGGGCATCTGAAAACCCCCCATCCCGAAGAGGATCCAAGACCAAGCACCGGAAATTGACACAAAGCCTTCCCTGTGTGAAAAATAAACAACACATCGCCGTGTGTCACCCAAGAAATCAATGCACACCTCCCTGTTTCCCACGCATCTCCTCCTTTGCGGTTCCTTCCTGAGATTTTGAATGCAGACTAGGTACTTTGTGCTTGCAAGAGACATTTATTGCTTTTAAGAGAAGAAAGATACTTTATATCATTTCTACAGTGATATTTCAACATATACTTATTGCATCTTAATTGTTTTGACCCACATTTATCCAGATAAATATTATATATTTTTCTAAACACTGCGTGGTGTATATTTTTGGTTTTCTACTGTGTTATTACATGATTTATTGCACAAATACTTTACACATTGCCTTCTAAGTTAAGCCTGACTGCTCAGTGCCAAATTACCAGAGGGTGGGACAGGATAATTTGGATTCTGTGTGACTTACCCTGACTAGAGTGAGGGTCCTTGCTTTAACAGGGGATAACCTGACTGCCAACCAAAGACCCCATTTCTAACAGGGGCGTTACAGCAGTAGGAGGTCTGCAAAAATGTGCAATGGAACCTGCATTTTTGAAAGTCAATGGGACTCCTTGCACTTTGCTGCACTAGCATCAAAACTTTTTATGCTATTGCAGCAAAGCGCCACAAAAGCGTCAAATATTTTGACTCTATTGGCCTAGGGTGCACCATGGTGCACCATATTGCAAACACAGCATACCCTTGGTGTTGTTAGGAAGCAGTGGGGGGGTTTAAGAAATCCGGTGCATCTGTACTGATGCGCCAGATTCTTGTAAATCTGGGCCTAAATGCCTAGTTCGAGGGGCACTAATCAGAAGTTGCAGGGGGAAAAAGGCAGATGGGGAGACAAGAAGAAGAGGCAGGCAAGAGGAACAACAAACACTCAGATGAAAGAAGGGCAGGCAGGAAAGAAGAAAAGAGGTGCTGGCCTGCCATGAAAACATGGGCACATGGGAGGGAGGAAGGAAGGAACAAGAGGGGATGGCAGGTGGAGGCAATGAGGAACATACAGGGAGAAGAAAGAGAGGAAGAGGGAGGAGCAAGAGTGACACAGGAGAAGAAGTTTGCTGGTGTGGCCTGAGAGGCTTCCCTGCAGAGGAGTCCTAAACGCAGTTCAATACAATCCCTGTATTGAGGCAAAAGGATATAGCCCCCCCAAGCGATGAAATCAAGGAGATGAAGAAATACTCCTCAAGGCTGGACTGAGACAATTGCTGAAAGAAGCTGGTCGAAAAAGCCAATAATAAAACTGTGTGGAACCAAAGTCCTCTCTGAGTATGGTGCAAGCTGAAGGGCTTAGCTGTCAAACTACCCAAGCAAGGTACTCCTACGAAGAGTTTTTGTTTTATTTACAAGTAAAATGATAACTGTATGCGTCATGGCCACAACACCAATCCCAATTTCAGGCAGTTTGGAATGTTGCTGAGAGTTTCATGACCTTTACAGGAGCTCACCCTTCAGCCTTGTTCCTCTGCATGGCCAAGGGGCCCCTCAGTGCCTTGAAGTGTCCTTCTAGGGAAGGGAAAGGGGTACTTTATCCCCTGTATTGCGCGCTCTCCAAGTTCTCAGTCACACTTATGAATCAATCGCTTCACAAAGTCCTCTTCAAGGATTCATCAGATTTCTCAGATATGATATAACTTCTCAAATGCCCCACAGACTCTGCCAAAAAATAAATAAACAATTCAGCACTTCTTTCTCATTTTTCTATCAGTGCTAAAGCGTTCACAGTTCATTAATGTGTCTGTTATGGACAGCAGAGCAGTTACTAGCGGGCTAGGCACACATGTATTATCGCTCATCATCTAAGCATGAAAAGACTTTGCAGAAACTTAAAATTCTTCAGAATTCAGAACCTGAATTCACACTTCCCACAATGAGAATTCATTTTCACATGTGTCTTTGAAAATCCCAGTGCCAACTCGTGATTGTGGCAAGAGAAAATAAACGATGTCTTCCATCTGATACACTTCTATTTACTTTGTTTTGTTATATTTATATTTCTAAAAAGATGAACCAAGTCATCAGGGTAATGAACACATAGAAGAAAAGGAACTTTATTTTACATATTTTGAAAAGAAATTGACAGCCATTAGCAAAGGCAAAAAGTAAAATATATTCGGCAATGCAATAAAGTGACAGTGAGACTTGGAAAAAGGAGTTGCATTAATATGGCGAGACATGGTGACGTGCCAGGGATGTATTTCGGAGGGTTGGTAGTGTAGTGGCTCGGGTGGAGAATTGTCGGCAGAGGGTTAAAGCTAGGATTTAGAGGAAGCAGGTGAAGTCCACTGGAACTTCCCAGAGCTTTGGGATTGGTAATGTATTAAAGCTTTAAAAATGATCACTCGGGCACAAGGCCTTGAGACCCAGATTTACAAAGATGTTGCATCAGGTTTGCATCCCTTCTTTGCAAACCCATCAACAAATCTATTTTGGTATTTACAAAGCAACACGATTTTTGCTGCTTTGTTAAAAAGAGTAAAACAGCCCAGTGCAGCTCATTGCTTTGCAATACTTTGGGTTAGGGAGGATTCCACAGGTCTTGCATTGGCATTCCCATGCATCTGCCCATGGGCTTTGACGTAACCAAGGAGCAGTAGACACTGGTTTGTGCCAAAATGTTGCTCCTGCCTGAGGCTGGCGTAAGAAAGTGAAATATCTTTATTTCACCTATGTCCTCTTTGCTTGCTTCCAAGGATAGATTTTATGCAGAAAAGTACACCTTCCAGAACAAATACTATCCCAATCATAACTCAGGCACAAGGTACTTGTGCTGGCGCTACGGAGCACAAGGGCCCCGCCGATGGACAGAACAGTACTCCACCAATTCTTTGAAGATGTGGCACAGGTCTGCTCTGTCCAGGTGAATTAACACAGCACAGCAATTTTCTTGCTGTGCTGCATTGCCCCACTTCTTTGTAAATAATATGCCTCTGAATAAATACTACCCAATTGAGGCAGGCCGTAAGCAATGGCAGAGGGGAAGGTGGCCATCCTGCAAGGCTTTCTATGTACACTTTATTTTAGCCCTCAAATGATGCTAACCTAACTCCATAGTTATATGCCTAGCATCAAAATATTGGAGTTAGCACCATTTTTAGATTGCGCAAACCCACCTTGTGTCAATGAGATGCAAGGTAGGTGTTCCATTCCAAAAAACGAAGCTAAGCCCCTAGCGTCATATTTACCTCCCAAGCTGAAATGATGCGCAAGGAGGAGGGCAATCTAAATAATGGTGCTAAGCCCGCTTAGCACCATTATTTAACTCTTGGGTCGGACCAGGCGTAAGAGTGCAGGTAGGCCCATTTCCATGGGGAAACACCATGGAATGGACACATAGATGCCCACCCCAACCCCCAGCAACACCACCACCCACTCCACAGGGACACTACAGGAGGAGAGTGCCCATCCCAGGTAAGTTGCAGGTACGTGTATGTGCATGTGTGTGGTGTGCCCTTGGGGACCACTTACATAGGGCCCACTGTAAGGCACTGGGTATATAGGGCTTGCCAAGGGACAGTGACACTGGGGATATGTAGACAAGAGTCATTTTTTGGCTACTTGTGCATCAAAAAATTACACTAGGCTGATTAGCGGCAGAAATGTTGCCACTAACCAGCTTGACATCATTTCTGACCCACTAGCGCCAATTCCCTTAACGCCACCCCCCACCGGCTAGCGTCTTTCTTTTTGATGCAAGACATTCCTTAGCACCATTGTGTGCCCTTTTATAAACATGGCGCATGAATGGCTTTAAGGAATGCCTGGTATATGTCTGTCTGATAATGTCCCACCATTATGGTAGTGTGACCCCTATCCCACAGTTTGCCTTACATCAAGAAAGGGAAGCTGAAATAGAGGATGCTGCACCGTTCATTCCAATGATTCTCCTAAAGTATGAAGGCAAAATTAGGCAGAGGGGCCTAACTGTTCTTGGGGATCAGTGGCAGACTATCGGAATAAAAAACATTGTGTGCACAGAATACTGTGTCAAAAATATCAAGGACTAAAATGTTGAGAAGGTAAGAGCAAAAAGGTAAGTATACATTTACCACCCTTAGCTCCACATCCATGTACCTTGAATATATATATATTCTCAAGGGACTATTTGTGAAGTTATATATTGTGCAACTTTTCTTACCCATAGAACCAGACCTTCACTTTTTTTTGCCCTCAATATTTTTGACATGATATATTGTTCCACAATATTTTGGTTCTGATATTCTATCTAAACACCATTCTGGAAGCAGTCGTCAGCTGTCTTATTGCACCGATCTTTCTAGCCCACTGGCTGAATAACATTTGAGATTTTTTTTATACTCATTGGTCTGGATAGCTGTCCAACGTTTATGAAGACCCTTGTGCTACGTGTGCTTCTTCCAATTCTGATGATTGTTTTAAAGGAATGTTGACACAAACTGGTTGTGCATATCTCGGATTTGTAAAGCAAGGAGAGCAGGTTTGCATACATTTCGATCATAATTATAATTCAACTAGTTGGGTGATTCCAACTTCAAGGTATTGGTTGTCTCACTGGAGGTACAGGTACAGGCAATTAACTTCTTATTGTGGCATCAGTTGCACCTGCATGGCTCAATGTGAACTGAATGTCCGATCAATAATAACATATTTTTGCATTTTCCCTATCCTAGTATGTTTGCATTAATCTTGATTTGCATTCAGTGACAGAACACAAACAAAGGTGGTTTATGATTCAACTATTCAGCAATGACATTAACAATAAGTAGAAACTCTCTGATATGAGAGGGCATTGTTTAGTATTAAATGCTGCATGAATAGGAGCATTTAACCATTTCTCCACTGAGTGAAAAAAATGATCCGTCAGACAATGCATCAAGAAGTCCTGGGGCATATTTACATGACTGTCGGTGCATAGTTCAGGCTCATATCTACAAGGCCACGCAAAGCCACTTTGCATGGGTTTACATAACCACATAGATATGGTGTAATGCAAAGCAGCTGAAGTCGCTGCATTGCCTTACACTGTGTCAGAGAGGCGTACCATGGACATTGCAGTAGGTGTTCCTATGCAACACCCATGGGCTTTTAAGCATTGCCAGATTTCCAAGAATAGGTAAACATGGGAATGTTTCAAAACTGAACACCTCCCCAGGGCAGGTGCAACGAGGAGAAATATCTTTGTTTCTCCTCATTATTTCCTCTTTCTATGTGTGCTGCATGATGCATCACAAAAAGAAATAGGAAAATGCCTCTCTGGATTGTTTTTGTGCAGGAAGGTGTCCCTTCCTGCAGCTTAAACAATCCTGCTGACAATGCAGACAACCTTGAACCGTGGTGCAAGGGTGCCTGCTTTGGAGCTCGGTAGCAATTTGTGTGCCAGCCCAGGGGTAAGAGACTGAATTGCACAGTATCTTGTAAATACAGTGCATTTCTGCCCTTTCCATTTGGCGCAGGGCAGCACAGCAAGGTCACTGCGCCATGGGGGTTGTAATTATGCTCCTATATTTCCAAGTAATGATAGAACTAAACTACCAGTCACAATAGAAATGGTTTAGTGTGCCTTGCTTCATGATGAACACCAGTTTTCAAGACACCTCTTGGCAGAATAGGGAATAGGAGAAATGAGTAGACAAATGTTCCACGCATGCCAACATTTTAGAAGAGGAAATCAGTGTAATATTTTTCCCCCCGTTGAGTTCTAATGAAGCAAAGGCAATTTCAGGCAGGAGACAGCCCAAATAAAGACAGTTTTGCTGCAAAAATCGAGAGTCCCCCTTCTCAATCAGGTCTATTGGCATGTATGATGTTCTCTATGATGGATCAATTGCATGTTAGAAGGGTGGCAGTGTTTCAGATGTGCTGCAGGAGTGAAAGCAGTGCTTGTGTGAGCTCCTTGTAGAGTGAACTACAATAGTCACATCAGGAGTGGCACTCATCAGATTTTTATTCCATGTGCAATGAACAGTATTTGCACAGAATGGGCAATTGAGAGAGACAGTAGTTTATGATTTTCTTGACATGAGGGTTAGTGTTAAGTTTTGCTGTAATGGTATGTTACTTGTCATTTGTAAAGTGAGCTTCTATACTTAGTATGGTCTCATATCTGATTAATTCCAAGCTGGGAAAAGCATGCCTTGTCCGTTTTGTTGCATGCAAGGCATGTTTGTCTGGTTGGGTACTGGTTACAAGTTGCAGCCTGCATGTGTGATTAGAAGAGTTTGTGGGTGGAGTATGACCTTGAGCACCGGCAGCCATGAGTTTCTGAGGTTTGCTACAACCAAGTAGAGTGGTTCAACCCCAAAGCATGTGGGTGCCGTGAAGGGTGTGTGGCATCTGAATTGAGGCTGCTTATCATTCTACCAGATCCCTATTGATTCTAAACTAGGTATGGGGAAAGCAACTAATGGATTAAGGAATCAAGTAGGTCTTATAGGTAACAAAATAAGAGACCTTAAGGTGTAACTGGGCATAGCCACATTTGAAGAGAAGAAGACAATAGTGACTCAATGGGAGAAACCTTACATGCCATGCAAAAAGATCCAAATGAATGTGAAGGGCAAGCTAACACCTTAACATCGAGCATTTACACAGTGAGCTCTCTTAAATGAATATTCCCCTCATCCTGATGGAGTATTTATTCAAGATGCAAGGAACCAGCTCCAATTTTGGGACCATTTAAAAAAAATGAAATTGGATACAACTCATTAGGGCTTAAACTAGTGGTATTCCATAAATCTGTTTTACAGTCTTGATAACTAGGTGAGTAATATTACTTTATTTTTTGGAGGCCCGAGCTACTCTGTTGCATCAGTAACATTTTGAAGAGTCATAGCCAATGCAAAAGTATTACTGAAACACTGTCATAGTTAGTTTCATAAATGTACAGTTACAATGAGAAAGCCTCATCCAGGAAGCTGTCACCAATGCCACTTCACAAGAGGGAAGTCAATTCAGCTTTGACAGAGGAGAAGGAATTGTCAGGTTGGGCAGCAAGCAATCCATCTTTCTTAAGTATCATAATCAGCACGGCTAGCTTTCTGAAGGATGCTTCTCCACTTTGCTTTTATGTTCCTACCGACTCGCCTATATTGATATAGCAGACTCATTATAGTGGCTATGGATCTTTAGAGACTTCATCCCTGGAGCTGGCCGCGGTACACATTTCATTATAAACTGCAGCACATAATTGTCCTCATTAAATATGTTATATTTTGTTGAATAAAAATTAAGATGAATGATCCTTTTCATAATAAAAACCTCACAATTAAATCACTATTACTTTTGAAGCTTTTATGCAGAGTTGGTTAGGACACCACGTAATACATGGATTCATGCATGATTATCCATCCGTTTCACACAATATTTAGTATTTAGGGTTGTAGATAAACACATTGGATTATAGACCATGCAAACTTTACAAATGTGTGTATGAAGTCTTCCCCTTTTTCTGCAAATGTCTTTACTTCTTGTCTACTAATTTGGTGTGGTGTCATTCTTCTGACTTTCGCCATACATCTGAGCCATCGCATTTTTTTTAATATGATATACTAATTCAATCTTACACCCCGTTTACCACCACCATTACTTGAAGACAATAGTGCCTATGATTGTTGTTTCCTTGATGATCTTCTTTTATTCACTTATCCCTTCTCTGTTTTTATTTACACTTCTACCTCACCATTCAAGGATGGCATCTTGATCCCAAGTATGTCTCTGGTCTATTCTACTTTTGTGTCTCCTGAATGGACAGAATCTCCTTTTTCTCTCACCTATAATTATGGAAGCCAAATTTACCATCTCGCCTTTTCCATGTGTTCCAGATTTTTTACTCTGCTTTGGTCTCTGCCCCGGTCCCCCCTCTTATCTTTAGCTTGTTGCCCTCATCCCGCCTCTTACCTTGGTGTGATATGTTTCTGCAGCTTCCTAGCCAGGTCACATCTTCCGCGATATCCTACCTTTCCTAGTTAAGTATCTATATCCCTCATTCCTGTCTTGCTTGTGAATACTCACTATTTTCCATGCCATCAGCTGGTGCTTCCCATCCATTAGCGCTCTGCACTGGTTTACCATCTCCCACACTCTGTCTTGTTTTGCTTTCTCCACCACAATTAAAGTGTCTCAAATCTCACCCTTAATCTGGTATCTCACTTTGACACCATGGTATATGTGTCCTTCTCCAGCAGATTGTTTTATTGATTAGCAGTAGACAGAACTCACAGAGTTTCACTCCTCAGAATTTTGCAGAGTAACATAAAAACTCCACAGGTAGAAAAATGCATATCACTCTGCTCGCGCTGCAATTTAGTTCTGGTAGAACAAACAGAGCTGAAAAATCAGCATGAACAACACCATGTGGTGCTCAAAAGTACACAGCTATTTGAGATAAAATTGCTGCCATTCAATTAGGAAATCTATTCGCAGGCAGCAAATGTGCTCAAGACACAGCCCTCTTGTTGCTGTCATGCAAGTTGGCTTGGAAATTGCCCTTAATTTTTCTGTCTATACCTGTGGCTAAAAGTTTTAGAAATATGGTTTACGTCTGGTTGAGTTTTCCAAGGCTGATTATAATCAATACAACATTGAGAGTCTTGAGCCTACCCAAGAAATGCATTTATGTGACTACATTTGATCAATTTCAACTTGGATACTCACCACCTCATTTAGAGGTAGATGACAACAGGAGTAACAAAAGGCTCCTCTTTTTAAGGTGTGGGTTGACAGTTTTCCAGACAGCAGAGCCTCTGTATGATCCATATTTAAGAAAACCTTCCCAGCTGTTGAATCACTTGTGGACATGACATTTGAATGGCTGTTAGCTTTGTCCTGTCCAGTGAAATCTTTTCCTGTTTCAGGTCTGCCTCATAAACTATAATGGTCCTAGACAGAAACAAGCATTGTTCCAAGCCAATGGCTCTTGCTTCTTGTTAGACGCATTTGTTAAAAGTCCACTGTGTTGATGTGCATAAATGTGTGTGGTGCCCCCAGCTGTGTCAGAAAGAAAACCCCATAAGGAAACATCATATTTGGGTACAACAATACAGAAGCTTGGAGTATGTGATTTGCATTAGCAAGGGTAAGTGCTACCCTCACAGAAGATTTCATGAAAAGTAGCCAGAAGGAAATGGTTATGATGTAAGTTGTGAAATTAAAAAGCAAACACAGCAAAATACAATATACAAGATACTTTTTTGAAAATGTTGATCCAATATAGTGAATGAGATAGTTTTGCATTTCTTTGCTTTGAACAAGATGGCGGGGATTGCACTCAAACAGCCTTTCTGTATCTGGCACTAACACTAGAACAGACATATTGATTATGACCTTGGTAAACAAAGGTAACTTACACTTTTGAATAATTTACAATTGTGAGTACATTTACTACTGTTTGGCTATTCACAAAATGTGATTGAAAATGTACTCAAAAAGTGTAACTTGCATGTCACCACCAAATTGAAGGACCTGAGTGCTATATACTTTTGAGTAATTTACATTTTTGAGCAAGTTTACTACTTTTTGGCTACTCACAACATCCGTGTTTAAATTACACTTTTGGAGGAAAGCTCCTTCAATACCTCAGGGTTCATGGTCCATCTGTCACTCACCTTGGCATTCTTCTGTTGGTTAGTAATGGTGATGACTAAAAGGGTTATTAGCAGAAAGGCTATCTTTGGAGCAGCTCACATGCGGCATAGTTCTGGTCCAGTGGTGGCCCCCACACCTATGCATTCTCAACTTCCAACTGCTCTGCCCAAATTTCTAATTGGTACCTAGTACTGCCTCTCCCCAAGGCTGCCTACTGTTGCCCACCCTACCTCCATTTTATGAGAGAATAGAGAGCCTAACCCTAGTGCTGAGATTTTAATTATCTCAAAAGCAACGCTGCTTAAATGGTGAATTAACACACCTACCAGCCAGGTTCCTGAAATTCTTAAAAGTGACACTTCTACTTCTAGCTTTTAAGGAGGCAGCAGTGCCAATGGGCACCGGAAGGACAGCTGCCTCCCAGTGCTATAAGGTCTCAGTTGAATTAGGGGAGACTAGTGAGCGGGGTCAACAATTCCACACAATTAGGCGAGTGACCACTTAAATCTGGGCCCCCTCAAGGCAGTGGTGGCAGCTAATAAAGTCAACCCAAGGCCAAGGGTTTAACCCCGATCTAGCCTTTCTGCTAATGGGCTGAGCTGGGAATTCAGAGTACCCTACGTCAATCAATCAATCAATTTTTGTAAGGTGCAACTACTCGCCCGTGAGGGTCTCAAGGAGCTGGGGGAGGGTCTGGCCTCATCCAAAGAGCCACATCTTCCTGAAGAAGGTAAATAATGGGCTTTGTCTGTGGTGCATGGGCAGGTTGTTCCAGCTCTTAGCTGCGATGTAGGTTGAAATCTCTTCCTCTAGGGTGGTTTTCCGTATGTGTGGGATGGTGGGTTGTACCTGCTGGGCTGAGTGAAGGGGTCTGGCGGGATTATGGAAGGAGATGCAATGGTTCGGGTAGGCTGGTCCGATGTTGTGAATCGCCTTGTAGATGGAGGGTCCTCAGTTGTTGGGAGATATGTTGTTGGGAGATAGAGTGCATTGCCATTGTCGAACTTGCTTGTGACTAAGGCATGGGTGACTGTCTTGCAGCAGTTGACCGGGATCCATTTAAAGATTTTGTGGAGTTGGCAGAAGGTGTGCCAGCAGGAAGCGGTGACTGTGTTTACCTGTCGGTTCATTGTTAGGGAAGAGTCGAGGAGGATTCCTAGTTTGCGGGTGTTGTCAGTCGGAGAAGGCAGGGCGCTCAGCGATGTGGGCTACCAGGAATTGCCCCAGGCTGAAGTGAAGTTTCCGAAGATGATGAGCTCAGTCTTGTCTGAGTTGAGCTTTAAGGCAGCTCTCTCTCATCCAGGCACTTGGCACTTTAAGGGGTATCTCGCATTCTAAATTATGGGTAAAATAAGAGCACCCAGGTAGCATACTCAGTGGCCCACCTAAAAGCCATTCTAGCATAACAGGAGACTTCAGTGTCTACTCTTTGCATGCTTTGTGCACCTAGCCTTTTAGAGGTATTTTCAAATATTTGGTAAATTCATCCAATTGAGTAAGTCACCTTAGATGAGCAGCTATTATAGTTCGGAAGCAATAACTGATTGTGGTTGCATAGGGCAGTTTTAAGCTGCATCCTTCAGAGCAGAGTAATTTAAAGTAGTTTTGACAAAAGTGCCTAGGAATAGCTCTGGACATTTACAAAGAACTACGGGCCAGATGTATCAAAAAAGCCTTTTGCGAATCGGTAATAGCGAATTTTAAGAAATCGATATTTCTGATTTGCAAAATGCTATATATCATATTTGCGATTCGGTAATAGCGTTTTCTTAAAAATCACAAATGCTATTACTGAATCGCAAATAGCGATACAGCCCACATTCGCACCTATGGGCCTGTAGGCCCATATTTGCGATTTTTTTTCATTTCCCAAATAGCAAATTCCTACCTGGAATTCGCAATTTTGGAAATGCAAAACCCCAGGGCACTGGGGGCCTAAGGCCCCCTCTGCTGCACCCCAAAAAGTTTTTTGGGACATGTATGGAGCACACATGCCAAAGGGGCATGTGTGCGTTACATGTCAATTTTAAAAATGCATTTTAATGCATTTTTTAAATTTGCACATGGTTACCACCAAGTATTACTTGGTGGTAATTGCGATTCCTTAATGCCAAATTCGCATTAAGGAATTGCTTGATGCATGTGGTTTAGAAATCGCAAATAAGGATTCCTTATTTGCGATTTCTAATTTAGAGAATTGCAATTTGCGATTCTCTAAACGGGCTCGCAAATTTAAGGAATCGCCATTTTAGCAATTCCTTAAATTTGCCTTGCGAATGCCTTTCATAAATGCGAAAAGGCTTGATACATCTGGCCCTACCTTTCTTCATAATAGATTGATAGCGGGTTTTAATCTTAAAAAATGACTATGGCAAATTAATGGCCAATTTTATTTGTGGATAAAGGTGAATGTCCAATGCCATTTTAATAGTGATAATGGTAATTTGTTTATGGGCAACTCTCTAAACATACTAAGGTCTCTTCCACCCCTCCTCCCGGACAAAGTGTCAATGCTTGCTTGTAGTCATGGCAATTCAAATGTTGATGGTTTACTTGTCTATTGGTTGAGGGAGGGCATTGTTTACACACAAACTAACAGTTGTGGCTATGTGACTGAAATTATTTTAATCAATCTCACAATACATTTAAAATGTATCTTAACTTCAAATCCCCCAGGAAGAGCTACTCTACAGGCTACATGTTGTATTCACACTCAGATGAACATGTCAACATTTTCAGATTCATGTGAGTGGTTCCTGTAAAGAAGCTGCAGGGCACATAATTATTATTTGTGGAACCAAATCACCACACGTTTTACCTAAGTGCTGGTGTTTCTCATTGTGCCAATTATTTCACTTTTCTATTCAGTTTTATTTACAGACAGCTTTTGTTTGGTTCACGTACCCAACGACCCCACATTTGTCCCAGTTCAGAATATATAAATGCAAATATTGGTCTAACTAGTATGCACTTTTAATTTATTAGGCATGGTGGCAATTTTAATCAGGTTACTGACCCCATATTAGATAAGTTTTCGAAAGTCAAATTTGTTCACACTAAAATGCATGCACAATTTAATTATGCCATTAAAAGCCAATCTTTAATAGATATGTGGTGATGATGACATCCAGATCCCACAAATATACATTTTATTTCTCACCTCATCATTCTCAATCTCAAATAGATTATCTCTTTTTAGTAAAAGCCTAGTTCAGTATACTCTCACTGCAGATATAGGAACAATTTTAATTTAAGCCCATGCAGCAGTAAACACAGATCTAGATTTTGAACCTTTTTTGCTACATTCAGGTGTAAGACATTTTAACAATTCTGTATTGTTAGTTGCTAATTTTGTCTCTAAATTTGACAAATTTGCTCAAGTTGTTTTTGTATCTTATTATACAAGTGGTTTGTAATTTGTTCCTCTTTTCCCTTAAGTGTTCAAACACATGCTTTTCCCCAGTTGGTCCAGACCTTCACTACCCCTGTATTAAAATAGAACCTTCCAAGAAGAGTCTGACTTTAAATGTTATAAGGTTTCTATCTGGTCAATAGGAGACAGACAGTGAAGAGAGTGGAAGGTGGTAGAGCTGCAGGTTAATAAGGAATTGTTTTCCATACATATACGCCTGTCTTTATTGCAGACTAATTTTACATTTGCAATAATGTGGGACTGCTTTAAGGCTACAGCCTGAGGTTTTATCATTAACTTTATTTCATGGAAGAAGAAATCTTTAGGAATTTAAATGATACAATTTTAAGATGGAACCTGTTGTTTTTCTTTTGGGTGGGTAGACTGGACTAAATGATGCTGACGATATTGTAAATCATTTCCATGATTCCAGGTAATATACCAGGCCATCATTTTAAAATAATTTATTCTCATCTTTCTAAATTTCAGTGGAATGGAAATCCATCCTGAATAGCTCCTTCAAACCTAAATAGAGGTAAACCAAATTTTCAGTGGTACTACTATGTCATTTCCTTGAAACAATTGTCTTATTGGCTTAATCAGGCTCAAAGTCTTCAGGGCCCTTTATAGTTGTTATTCGAAAAGTCTCAAATCATTTGATTTCACAGTAAGGTTATTGTTTACGGCAAATGTTTCCCAATTATGTAGTCCAGTCATTGCCTATTCTTGTAGCATATTGACACCTTTATTTCCTTCTACTCATCTTTCGCTTTCCAATTTTTAACAACATTCTTTTTGGCATTATCGTTTTATTTGATAAAATAATTCTGCACAATGGAAAACAAAAAGTGACAGGGGAGTACATTGGCTTTCTCAACTATTTGATAATGATCAGATTTCATCCTTTCCAGAGGCCCAAAGGATATTTTCAATGCCCTCCACATTTGAGAAACAATACAAGATCTTACACACCTCACTAATTGACTCAATATTGAATTTGCCACAGATGACTTACTTTTTCACTGAGTCTGACACATTTCGAATATTGTCCACTTATCCGAATCCCTTACCATTTATAAACTAATACATTCTACTCAAGACAGGCTTAAATTAATAACAGAATTAGCATGGGAGAGAGATTTATTGAAATGTTGGCTCATCACTTTGTGGAACAATATTCTGTTTAAAGTCCACAAATCTACTGGAGCTACTATTCTCTTTTGCTTATCAGTGCCTGCTATTTACTCTTATAATACTGAAAACATTCTCTAAGAATTACACTCATCTTGCTGGTCCTGTAATTGGTCAGAATAACATTTAAAACATATGTGATTTGAATGTCTTCGTGTCTTTCATCTTTCGTTTTTGGGGACAGATATGGCAACAACAAGACAAAGGGCCTCATTACAACGTTGGCGGGCGGCTACCGCCGCCCGCCAAGCTGTAACCACCGGGCGGCCGCCAATGCAGCCGCACTCCCGCAGTGCCCATTTGGACATCCCCGCTGTCCAAACCAAGTTTCCGCCCGCCGGCCAGCGGGGATGTGGGCCGCAACATGGGAGCCGGCTCCAAATAGAGCCGGTGGTGTTGCGGCTGTGCGACGGGTGCAGTTGCACCCGTCGCGCCTTTCACTGTCTGCTGTGCAGACAGTGAGAAGCAGCATGGGGCCCTGTCAGGGGGCCCCTGCACTGCCCATGCCAGTGGCATGGGCAGTGCAGGGGCCCCCAGGGGCCCCATGACTCCCCGTACCGCCAGCCTCTTCCTGGCGGTGCAAACCGCCAGAAACAGGCTGGCGGTAGGCGAGTCATAATCCCCAGGGCAGCGCTGCTTGCAGCGCTGCACTGGTGGATTATCACCGCTGGGGCTAAAGTGGCGGTATACAGCTGGCCCCGGCGGTGCGACCGCGGCGCATCCGCCGCGGTCGTAATACGCCTGGAAGCACCGCCAGCCTGTTGGCGGTGCTTCCGTAGTTTTAGCCCTGGCGGTCCCGTACCGTCAGGGTCAAAATGACCCCCAAAATGTTAAAAGTCAATGGGCCAAATGTACGAAGCGTGTTCGTTTCATACAAAATAGTCGGAATTGGTATTTTGGGCTGTTAAGGAAATGTACAAAGCCCTTTAAGGAACAACAAATTGCAATTTCTACTAAGTAGAAATCACAATTTGCGATTCCCAGAATAGGAAATGCAAATAGGGATTTCCTATTTGCATTTCCTATTCTGATGTACCATGTATTTCCAAAATTTGATTTAAGCATTTTAGAGATGCAGTTATAACCGACCCAAACAAAAAAAAAGCACCCTAAGGTGTTTTTTTTTATTGCAAAAGAGCACACACATGCCCCTTACGCAAATGTGTGCTCTACAGGTGCACCCCTATTTTTGGGGTGCACCAATGGGGACCTTTCCCCATTGCCATGCCAGTTTTGCATTTCCTAAAAAGTAATTTCTTAATAAGAAATCGCTATTTAGGACATGCAAAACCAGCCCATTGACTCATTTGCAATGGGATTTCTTAATACCGATTTCCTAATAGCGACTCCTACATTGTAGGAATCGCTATTAGTAAATTGGTATCTTTGTATGTACCATTTTTCATTTCTTAAATAATGAAGTCGCTATTTAAGCAATGCAAAATTGCATTTTTGTTTATATCTGACCCAAAATCCCTTCTCAATCCAAGTGTATCAGCTTTTCCACATTTGGAGCATCACTTACAAGAAACTGATGCATTGTCATTGATGTGTCAAATGTATTGCATTTGCCGCAAATTCCCTAACCTCGCCATGGATGTGCTATGTTCACAATGCAGAGCTCCATGGTGCATGTTTTCACAGGTGCAGTAAAAATTCTGACACATCTGTTGGTGGTAAAGTGACAAATTGCTGAATTTGCATTGTTAAACTGACGCAACTCCAGCAAGGCGAGGAGAGTCCCATTGGAAAAAGCCCTTAGCAATGCACTGACGTAGTGAAAAGTAGCAAATTTCATTGCACCGGTTCTACGTGGCTTTTTCCATGGGAACACCTACCCTGCCTACATTATACCTGGCACAGGTATAATGTGAGGCAGGGTTTTACAAACTGACGCTTTGGGCCAAGTGAAACTGCTCTGACTAACGTGATCTGGCCCCATTGACTGCATTAGCTAAATCCCCCAAGGGTTTCATGCAACTCGACCTTTAAGTGCATTTTTGCAACATATGACATTTTCCCTTTGACTTCAATGCAACGTTTAATTTTAATTTCTGCAGTGATTTTCGATTGTTTCTAAAATCAATGTATCAGGTTCTCCTGAACCTATACTGTTTGTCTAAATTTAAGTGAAAATAAGCTCTATTTTTCTACATTGGTGTCGGATTTCTTTCCAGTTATGTCAATTACTTGTTGCCCATGTTTGTTCTTTCAAATGCTTAACACATGTTCCTATGAGTAAAGCCTCACCACTCTTTGCCACACTACCAGGACTGAGCTAAGGATTTACTAGTGTGTATTCAAGGACCATCTCTGGGGTATTGTGAAAAGAATAACGCATGCGTATATCACGCATGACTTTACAACGCGGTCTCTACAATGACCACATCTTTACCTTGCATGCCTTTACCAAGCATGCCTTTACAAAGAATTTTGTTGTAAAACCATGTTTGGTAAAGGAACATGCATGGTAAATTCTCCCCCGCCCTGCCCCCTACTCCATTCTCCACCCACCCAAGCCCTTAAACCCCCCCTTCCACCTCCTGCCCTGAACCCTAACCCCCACCCCACCCTGTCCTGTCCTGAAACCTACCCAGCCCTGTCCTAAGGACTACGCTGACCCCTACCCTGCCCTAAACCCAAAAGCCTACCTGCCCTAAAAACTACCCCACCCTGTCCTAAAAACTCCCCTGACTCTCCCGACCTAAATCGTAAAACCTACCCTGTCCTAAAAACTACCCCTCCCTGTCCTAAAAACTACCCCGACCCCCCCTGAAACCTAAAACCTACCCCACTCTGTTCTGAACCCTACCCTGACCTCTGCCCTAAACCCTAAAAGCAACCCTGCCCTGTCCTAAAACCTACCCTGCCCTAAACCCTAAAACCTACAATGTCCTAAAACCTACCCTGACTTATTCCAAAAACTACCCCAGCACCTAGCCCCTGCCCTAAACCCTAAAACCTACCCTACCCTAAAAAGTACCCCTCCTTCTGCCCTAAAACGCAAAAGCTACCCTGCCCTGTCCTAAAAACTACCCCGACCCCGCCCTAAAACCTAAAACCTACCCTGTGCTAAAAACTATCCAACCCTGTCCTAAAAACTACCTGACCCTGCACCATAAACCCTAGAACATACCCTGCCCTGTCCTAAAAACAACCCCACCCCCACCTCACCCTAAACCCTAAAAGCTGCCCTGTCCTAAAACCTACCTGTCCTTTCCTAAAAACTACACCGATCCACCACCCTAAAGCTTAAAACCTATCCTGTCCTAAAAACTAGCCCACCCTGTCCTAAAAACTACCCTAACCCGCGCCCCACCGTGAACTCTAAAACCTACCGTTCCTTGTCTTAAAAAATACCCCGACCCCCCTTCACCCTAAACCCTAAAAGCTACTCCTTCCTGTCCTAAAACCTACCACACCCTGTCCTAAAAAACTACCCCGACCCTACCCTAAACCCTAAAACTGACCCTGTCCTAAAAATTACCCAACCCTGTCTTAAAAACTCCCCCACCCTAAAACCTACTCGGCCCTGACCTAAAAACTTCCATGATCCCCCACCCTCACCATAAACCCTAAAAGCTACCCTGCCTTGTCCCAAAACCTACCCCGCCCTTTCCTAAAACCTGACCCGACCCTCGGCCTAAACCCCCCAAACCTACCCTGTCCAAAAACTACCTTCCCTTTCCTAAAAACTACCCCAGCCTCCCACCCCCACCCTGAACCCTGAAACCTACCCTGCCCTGTCCTAAAAACTACCCAGACCCCGCCTTTGCCCTTAACCCATAAAGCTACTCTGCCTTGTCCTAAAACCTACCCCGCCCTGTCCTAAAAACTACCCTGACCCCTGCCTTGCCCACAACCCTAAAACCTAACCCACCCTGTCATAAAAACGACCCTGACACCCCACCCCACCCTATTCCCTAAAGCTAACTCTGCCATGTCCTAAAAACTACCCTGCCCTAAACCCTAAAAGCTACCCTGCACTGTCCTAAAACCTACCCCGCCCTGTCCTAAAACTATCCCAAACCCCCAGACCATTCTAAACCCTAAAACCTACCCTGTCCAAAAACATACCCCAAACCCCACCCTGAACCCTAAAACCTACCTCACCCTGTCCTAAAAACTACCCAGACCCCCGACTTTATCCTAAAAACTACCCCAACCTCCCACCCCCACTTACCCCTGTCTCCTCTGGTCGCTGCTCCTTCCTGTTCCACCCAGACGTCTCTCTCTGGTGTCACCACGCATTTGTGTGGTAAAGGCATACGTGCTAAACGGAGGCATAGTAAACGCATATTGGCAGCGTGGTCCATAGTTGAAAATAATAGCAGCTCATTTTCTGTTGTTCCTGTGCATTTCAAATGCTATTTTACAGAGAATGTCTTATAGTTATGAGAAGTAACATAATGGTGTGACAAGCGTTACACAAAATTCCTAAAATTATGCAAATTACACTAATGGAATTAAAAAGTTACCCAGGTCTGCTCTATCCAGTAGGCCAGAGTTGGTTCTGGCAAGAAGCCAATGATAAAGGTTATGGGCCTGATTCGTTCATTTGGAAAACGATATGGAAGATTTCATAGGTCTGATCTGTTACTGTGAAAGGCTGAGACAACAACAGTAGCCTTGACATACTTTTTGTGAAATACATAGGTTAAAGCCAGTAGCCCTTTAAGTGTGGATTTGACTCACACTGTTTGGAAACATTTAGGGGTATATTTGAGAGAAGTAGCACTGCACACAGTGCAGTGCCACTTTTCTTGTGCCCTTTAGCGGCCCCTACCGCCACCATGGGTGCACCGTACTTAAAATACGGCACACCATGGCACAGTGTAGGAGGCAATAGCATAATTTCTTTTAGCCTATGGATGTACTCTGCAGGAGTAGTGCCGAAATTATGGTGCTACTCCTGCAGAGTACATAGGGACCTATTGTATTCAATGTCATGCCCCTTTTTAACACCTGATCTGAGCAGGTGTTAAAAGTGGCGAAATAAATGACGCAAGGAAATCTGTCTGATTTCCTTGCTCCATTATTTCGGCCCCCCCAACGGGAGAATGCCCCCTTTGCATACATTATTCCTGGCGCAGGCATAATGTAGAGCAGAGGGTTATTAAGTGGTGCAATACATGTATTGCGCCCCTTGGTAAATATGGCGCAGCCTTTTTTGGCCTTTGAACGCCACATTAGTGTTAAAAAGTGACGCTAATGTGGTGTTGGAATGGCGCTAGGGGCTCTTAAATATGCCCCTTAGGGCCTGATTACACCCTTGGCGGATGGGATACATGGTCACAAATGCGACGGATATCCCATCTGCTGTATTACAACTTCCATCATATCTTATGTAACTTGTAAAACGGCGGGCGGGATATCTGTCAAGTTGTGATGGAATATCCCATCCACCAAGATAGTAAACAGGCCCTCAGACATTAATTTTGTAATATAGAATCACACAATTTATCATATTAGGAAAGAGTTTCCTTACATGTCCACTAGCTATTAAAACTTGGAGCTTCGCACTGTAATAATCCTTGCAAGACTATCTTAATCAGGGTTGTATATTGTTTTGCTAAACATAAGTTTGCTGAATTACATATTAGACATCCTGTAAAGGAAATTGGGCATTGAACGATGTTGGTATTAGGGCTGAAAGTTAGCATTTTAGTAGACTAAAAAAATTACATCATTTTCAGAATTCCAACTGTATTGTTCAGCACTGTCACATTCATGTTTCCATGTATTTTTTTTTAAACCATGATCTGACAGAGCGCACAGCCATACAAACTGGCTTTGATTCCAATGCTCCCACTTACTAGAATCAGAATAATCAATTTACACTAAATAAATCTTCAGGTTTTTATAAAATGAGGAGACATTAAAGACAATCTATGAGCCCATTTAATTTAATCTAAATCAAATTAGGAATGTTTGGTCATGTGTTAACATATGTTTTGAGAGTGTTATTTGGTACTAGGTTGATCCCCCGAATATTTAATCGTTGGGACAATTAATTGGTGCACTTTGAAATGAACATGGCAGTTCTAGGTTTCCTGTCTAGCCTATATGGGTTTTTGTTCATTTTACCTTTTGATTTTTTAAGTCACTTTGTAGAATTTTAGATTAATGCATTTCATTGGCTCTATGAAAAACTTCCTTTATACAGTTAGTGTCAAAGACAAATTAATGCTTAACTTTTATAAGATTGTCTACAGTTGTATAATGTGATTTTAGATATTTCTTGTGTTATGGGGAATGTTATTCTTATAATAGATAAAACATAATAGGTTAGTTTATCTACAACAGGGCCGTAGATAGATATGTCTCTAGTAATTAACTACAGTGATTGTATCTCACTCAAGTGAATGAAAATAGGTTATATTTTAAAAGCATGCCTGCTATACTCCTATAACAATAAATAATGTAGAAGGTTGTAGGAAGGTAAATTTGCAATATTTAGCGTGCATTTCTAAAATTTAATATACAGAGAGAGAAAGGGAGAGGGGCGGGGTGTGCACGCATGTGTATGTGTGGTAAAAACCATCTACTTCATTCTACTATGTGTAACTCACTCCCAGAATACCCACACCAAATTGGAAAACAATGCACCATTTGGAAAGCTAGATCTTCTTTTTTATGTGTGCTACTGAAATTAACAATTAGATGGGTAAGGAAATTGATTTATTTTACATTGTACTTTTCTAAATACAAGTAGTTAACCATAACATTGTCTACCTGTGTAGATAATTGGGTTAAACATCGGATCTCTCCAATGTAGACTACAGAAAGTATTTTGCTCTGACTCACTGAATACATTGAATTCGGCAGAACGTAAACAAAAATGAGGACTTAGCAGTAAAAGATCGCAACTGTAAGGTGAGAAGCAGAGGTGGAGAAGGCCTTGTGTCTTCCTGTGGCTGTCTTGATTTTTGTGATTTCCGAGATGATTTTGATGTAGGAAATTATGATTGAAACACATTAGCATATTACCACAATACCACTCATAATGAAAGTCATTGCTTCAATGGTGTGGGTGTTGGTGCATGAAAGTTGCAGCAGGGCTGTAAGTTCACAGTAGAAGTGGTTGATTGTAGGAGCCTTACAGAAAGATAAAGTCAATAAAAAAGTGTGAAATATTGGCTCTGCTAGTCCAAGAACCCAAGCCACAATGACCAACCGGAGACATGTTGAGTGACTCATGATCATTGTGTACTGTAAAGCACTGCAGATGGCTGCATAGCGGTCAAAAGACATGATAGTCAGGAGAAAGAACTCTATTGCTATTATGGCTGAGGAGAAGTAAAACTGCATCAGGGATACCCAAAGAGCGATATGAGTCTTATTTAGGAGGAAACTGACAGCTTTTGGAAATACAATAGAAGTGCAATAAATGTGTACAAAAGACATGTTTCAAAGGAAGAAATACATGGGAGTATGAAGATTTGAGTCAGAGTATGTAACCAGATGACAAGAAGAAGTTTTCCTGAAATTGTTACCAAGTAAATCAGAAGAAACCCCAAGACGAGGGGAAGCCGTAGGTGAGGAAGATCAGAGAAACTCAAAAGAATAAATTCTGGCCAGGATGTCAAATTTCTATCTTTCATTTCTCAAGGGCTGCTCCTTTTTGGTTTTCTGGTGATCTAAAAGGAAAGAAAAACTTTACTCTTAAAAGTGCTTTTGATTCAAAATGGTATGTAGGTGTTTTTACATACATTCTAAATAGAATGGAACGGCTCATCCTGCATCAAAATGAAATTCCAAATAGTAAATCTGTTATATTTTGGTGGGATGTTAACAGTTGTCAGGTATGTAGGCACCATGGAGGTCATTATGAGTTTTGTGGATGGTTTTTAAAATCCCTGAACTTATGACGGGGAGGTTGCTGCCACACAGCCCACCTTCCCACCTTTCCAATTGCAGGCGGGTGGAAACCTTGGTTTCTGTGTGGCAGCCTAGCAGGAAACAGGCTACAGCATTGTCACCGGCTCGTAATAAAGCCGGTGGCAATGCTGTAGCCGGCAGGGTGCACCAGCACCCTTGCAATGTTCATTGTCTGTTCAAAGCAGACAGTGAATATTACGGTGGTGCCTTGTGGGGGGCCCCTGCACTTCCCCCTGTGGCCTCCTCCACCTGTTCGCCTCCAGCTTTTTCATGGCGGTGTTACTGCCATGAAAAGGCTGGTATAGAACAAGGTTGTAATCCCTAAGGCAGCGCTGCTTGCAGCACTGTCCTGGCTGATAAGGATCTCTGCCACCTCCAGACCACCAGGATCCAAGTGTGGCGATCTATAGACTGCCACACTTGTAATGAACCCCTATGTATTGCAAGAAGGTCACACCGAGGTGTTGAGGCCACAAATGTTCAGAAGAATAAGGGAAAAGGTAGGCTTCTTTGAGCATTTAGATGTAAATATGATAGGGGTTATAATTATCTTGCAGAAAAGACCTCCTTTTTGCCCTGGTCAACCACAAACTTTTTGGACAGATACTGGTATATACTGACTCTTGGCTGTGCCCTGGGTACTGCTTACCTGTCCCAGGGACAGTGTTCTGTGTAAAATGGAAAAGCAAATTAGGCTAATTATAATTAGCAGTATCACCGATCCACTGTGGTGAGTCAAGGTGGCTTACCTCAACCGCGGCGCGGCCTGACTTGCAGGTTTGCCCCACTTAAAAGCTTCTGAATGAATGAATAATTTATTGTACAGATAATAAAATCCAATAGAAATAAACAAAAAAGCAAAAAAGCAATCGAAAATACAATACAATCAAAACTGAATTCATGCTAAAAACACGCCTTGATTTAAACATGCCTGGAAATGTAAAACAATCCTGAGATAGGAGGATAAAACAAACCACCGAGCCCAGAACGCCACGTAACACATAAAAGACAAAATACATGAGGCACAAGCCCTAAAGTGCATGGTGCATGGTGCATTAAATAGTGATTACACTAAATACCATCATATACCGTTAGAACTCCACAACCTGACCAATAACGGGCAGGATGGCAAGCGCGTTGAAAAAATTCTGATTATGCTTATCAGTTGCTCACAGTGCCATTAAATTTTAATTGTGCAATTTTAATTAATTTAATCAATAACACATTTAGCATTGAGTTGGCTGGGTCCAAAGACTGGATAATAGCCTGTCGACAGGAGCGAATTCCAAGATCGTTCCATTTGCTCCGAAGCAGAAATCTACACTCCTTTAGTAAAGCTGGGTACAGACAAACCACATGATCAATAGTTTTGTCCACATTACTACACCCTCTGCATGTCACACCTACCCCAGGAGATAGCTGCCAATGGGGTAGATGTTTTAAAAAAAAACAGCCGCCCATCCTTTAGGCCATAAGGGCCTTTTTGAACCAAAACCCATAGGAGCAGGAAAGAAAGTTAGAAGACGTACCTGGCTTAAAAGGTTCAATTACTACCCAGGCATGCTTCCGTTGAATGAGGTGGGAACAATCTGAGAGATACGAATACAGTTGAATAGACATTTTACATCTAGTTTAAATAGAGGATAGGGGCGATCACATGCCCAAAGATCACCACCACCTAGTTGCCGTTTGCATTCAATAAAAAAATGAGAATAAGTACCCTTTAATTTCGACTCACTAATTTCTTGCCACAAGACTGCCTCTAGGTGACCATCAGTGGCCTGATGCAGCTTAGAACAAAGCATCAAAGAAGCACCAGCATCAACTGCCACCAAATCCGGAAGCTCAAATTCCAACCGTAACTGCGCGGGTGAAGAAAGGCGCAGGACATGAAAGACTCTCTTATAGATTTTATTGACCAGCCTGTTTAATAGGCAAGAACCTTTGCCCAACAAAATTTCTTGACCGTGGGTCAGTAAGGGGATCATCTTTGCTCTCATAACTTCCATTAGGGGAAGAAGGCTCGGCCCCTTTAAAAACTTTAGATAATTTGGAGAAGGCCACCTGCAGTGCCACAGCTTTGAGTTCAATTTCCTTCTTATGTTTAACAAAACTGCCCCTGGAATCGAAGTGTACCCCTAAATATTTGTAGGACTGGTCAGAAACAAGTTTTTTCAGATTTTGTAATACCAACTAGAGCCTGGATGTTTATTACTTCCAAAGGAGACCACTTTTGTTTTAAGCAAATCAACTTCCAATTGATTCGAGGAAGTATAAGATGCAAGTTGGTTAAGCAGCCTTTGAAGGCCAATCTTGGTGTAACTAAATAATGCAAGATCATCGCATAAAGCAGATGACTTAGCCTAAACCGGCCAATCGTGGGGGGGATGAGAATTAACAGCATCAAGAGACATTGACATATCTGCGATGTACAGATTAAAAAGAAGGGGGGCAAGCACACAGCCCTGTTTCACACCACAGGTGGTGAGAATTTTTCTAGAAAGGGTGCACCCATCACCAAGCTTAATACGGACCCAGGTATTTGTATGAAGTTCTATAATAGCATCCAGGAGTACCGGAGGGATGCCCTAGTTTTGTAGTTTAGCCTACAGGGCACTCCTGGGGATCCGATTGAATGCCGCCTTAAAATCCACAAAACAACAATTCAACGTCAAACCTGACAGAATCGCCCTGTCGATCATAATAGAAAGTGCTAGTAAATTAGTCAAAGTGCCTGAGCCAACAGAAAACCCTGTTTGAACAATGGGAATGAAAGCCTTTGATTCAGCCTAGGCACGGAGATCTTGCAACAAAAGGCTAGCATAGAACTTAGCCTCGTATTCCAGCAGGGCTAGCATCCTAAAATTGGTGGGGTCTGATCTTGAACTACTTTTATATAGAGGATGAAGGATGGCACCACTCCAGGACTCAGGAATTGTTAATGTCAAGAGG
The DNA here is from genome assembly GCF_031143425.1 of Pleurodeles waltl. NCBI lineage: Eukaryota > Metazoa > Chordata > Amphibia > Caudata > Salamandridae > Pleurodeles > Pleurodeles waltl. The sequence goes on from NC_090446.1 coordinate 28,447,358, forward strand.
CAGTGCTCAAACAGATGGGCAAAATGATTGGCCCAAAAAAGAGGATCCAGTTCGAACAGTGCCTGTGGGAGGCCTTTGGGACCAGGGGCTCCAAATTACCTAGCCCTCGAGATGATTTGGGGTAGACGTAGTTGAAAGGACTTCTTCACTCTCTGCAAGGGAATTGAAGACACTGTAAACAAGGGACACGTTTTAAACAAGACAGAGTAGAGCTATAAGCCCCCTCATCCAACAATTTCCCATCCTGCTCTCTAGCGGAGAAATGGGTAGTCAAGTAAGATGTCTAAACTCTGTCTGAAATATTGACAGCACCAGTGCCCCTTTGGTTATTATTTAGATTATTAAAAATGGACCAACATTTTGTGGAATTTGGATCTTTACTTGCACTTAAAGGTTTGACCCAAAACTGATTAAGATAGGTCTGATGGTCATCATAAACAGCCTTCCTATAATCTTTCCTCAGTTGTTTGTATTTAGTAAACATACACTCAGAATTGGTGCTTTTTCTAATTGCCCTTGCTAGTCTGTTGCACGCTTTCTTTAGATTCCTGGTTTCCCTGGAGATGATAAAAGACCGGGATGGAGCGCAGTTACGCGCAGGTTGATGAAACCTTGACCATAAAAGGCAAGAAAGTTTAACCCATAACTTAATTGGGGACACACAACCCGATCCCTCAGAATGAAAAAAGTTAATACATTCAGTCAATACTATGCCGCAATAGAAGCATTCCATTTTATACATTTTAGTGACTCAGAGCAGACACCCCCACCCACTGCCCGCATGACGTCAATTACAGGAAATCTAGATTTGATGGATACAATTTGTGGACAATGATCACTCTCGCTCCGGGAAGAAATCAGAAACCTTTCGATGAAAGGAAACAGTTCAGTATTACAGATGGTATAGTCTAAATAGGAGTGGGATCGTCCATCTGATCTTGTCCACCGGGGGGGGTATCGTCACGTAAGTGGCCATTCAAAACTTTAAAGCCCATGCTGTTAGGGTGCATTACTAAGTACTCTCCCAACGGGCAATGCAGACAACCGTGATGCCTCAATTCTTTGGGCACTAAGTGGCGATTACAGAGATCGGGACCCTCAAGAGCCTCCATTGTATCCTGAAACAGGTTCGTATTAAAATCACCAGTTATAAGGTAATTAGCACATGGGTATTCCCCCTCTAAATCATCCACAATATGCATCAGTCGAGACATCCTGCCCCTTTTTTTCCTTTTTTCCGGGAGCAATGTAGAAGTTAATTACTATAAGGGATTGCTGTGTGGTCCCATTCCTGATGACAATCCTGTGGATCCAGTTATCATCCCAAACCAATGGCAAGATGCTCCCATTTAATTTGACAGTTACATAGATGGCCAATCCTCCCTTGGCTTGGCCATTCTTGCTCGTTCTATGGGCAGGTTTCCATATTTCTAAATACCCTGACAGCGGACAGCTATGCTCAGCCCAGGTTTCCTGAAGGGTGATTACATCGTAACTATTAAAAAAAATTTGAAAGCTCAGCTGAGGCAAACTTGTGCACAACCCCGTTGATGTTCCATGAGCATAAGGACAGACATCCAAGTGTTTGTACAGAACCGCCCGTGGGGGTCAATGGGGGCACCCATGCGAAAGGGTAGAGGACAGCCAATCCCAATTGGAAGACCCCTGGGAACCAAAACCAGTACGAGGAGCGCCACTGAAAGTAGAAGTGCCACCTAGGGCACTTTTCAAAATTGAAAAGGGCTTTAATACTGTGGGAGCCGTTAAACATAGTGATTCTAATAGTAACCCAGGATAACCAGACTCCTTATAAGGAATAATTGTGATGCCCCAAGAGAGGAAAAGATCTCTCTTAGAAAAAATAGACTGAGCTATTGTGGCAGAACATAGCGAAACCAGGGTGGAGTCCCTTGGGTAGGACCCCCTAGAGTCCAGAAATTCATTAAATACAATGGGCCTGATTCTAACTTTGGAGGACGGTGTTAAACCGTCCCAAAAGTGGCGGATATACCACCTACCGTATTACGAGTTCCATAGGATATAATGGACTCGTAATACGGTAGGTGGTATATCCGCCACTTTTGGGACGGTTTAACACCGTCCTCCAAAGTTAGAATCAGGCCCAATGTCTTTAGCACCAATGTTGTTAAGCTCGGGGTGGCGTTAAAAAGTCTTAGAATGTTCCCCCTATTCAGTATGTCATGAAGGCCCCTAGAGCGATATTCTGGGATGAACACAAGTTTACAAATTGAGCAATCCGGTGGAGTCGTTGAGGGACACAAGGGGAATGGAGGCTGTAACTGTTCCTCTACATTGAATGGGCCCACAGGGCCCCCCTACGGCCGGAGTATCGGCAGAGACAGACCGGAATCTTGTTGGCAAAATTACAGGAAGGCTGCTTTTGTAATCAGATGGCAGCTTGAGGAAATTGGAAGAACTAAAATCCAGAACATCATCAATGGTATTCCCATAAACAGTGTTATATTCAAACAGAGTTGCGGCGGGGCGAACAAGCACTCCTATACCCCAATGTGGAGCTACCGAGTCTGACACACTGCCTAAGTTGCCTTTCTCAGCCGAAATCAAAGGCTCTTTGAAGACGCATTCAGTTTTCTGCACAATAGTACCAGCCGGAGGATCCTCAGCAGGCTCAATCAGGAGGGCAGGGCCAGGGAGTGAGGTCAACAAGGTATTGGGGGGTAAAGTCGCCCTAGGGGCCACCTGCAACTGCAAGAGCTGCTGCACTTCAGGACGAACCGATGGTTGAGCAATAGTTGGAAATCCTTGAGGGGGTTGGCTCTGCCTATTGTTCCGTTGTTTGTGAAGTCTTTTTTTCCCTCTGGCTCAATGGATTTTGAGCCACAGGATCAGCTCCTGAAGGCGTTGGATGAGCTAAAACAGGTTGTACAGGAATGCAGGGAGAGTGGGAGGAGGCAGGACTGTGGGCTCAAGTTCAGGTAGAGGAGAGATCTTGGGAGCACTACTGGCCAAAATGAAATGCTCCAAGACTTTAGTGGCCACTGGCCGAGGGAGATTGATAGAGGTTGCACTCTTGACTGGAAATAAATAATCGTCCAATGTTTTTGGTTGAGTGGACTCCTGAGCCAAATTAGAGAGGGAGCTTGGATTCGGCAAGAGCACCGGGTGCACAAAAGCTGACGATAGCCTCTTGATTTCACACACAACCAAACTTAAAAAAGTGGGCAGGGGTGAAAGGCTTTCAATAATTGGAGAGCAGCAGCATGTTTCTTGCACAAAGTTGGAGCTTGCCTGTGCTCTAGAAAGGAGCTGTTTGAGGTTTTAAATATTTTGATCAATACCAGCTACATAAGAGGCCATTGTATTCAGCAGATCAACTTGAACATCCAGTTTGTCAGAGTGATAGTTCAGAGCCAGCACAGTAGATTGGAGGGTTTGTGAAAGCTGAGGCCAGGCAGAGCCAGTTACCGGGATCATAGGGGAGGGCACAGGGTTCTATTCCCTGTCAGCACCTCCCGTGGAATCAGATTGAAAGCAGGAAAGGTCGAGAAGTGATTGGTCATTGAGCTCGCCTTTAGTGAACTCGGTTTGAGGGCTGGGGGAAGCCCAGCTAGAAGACCTCATTGGTAACATTGGATGAATGCAGCCGGTTGAACTCCAGGTCCATTGAGCTGCCGGGGGAGCAGATGGCAGTTGAATGCTATGATCCTGTGGGGAATCGTGGCAGCTTCCAGGAAGCCTGCCCTGCCCGTCCTGCTGATGAAAAACTGCTGAAGAGACAGCTAAGGAAGACCCCCACTCTCCTACATTGAAGGAATGGTCACTGGAAATAATAATTGGTGAAAGTTTGTGTTTTGACAAAAGTGTGCCCGGCTAGTCCTCGTGGGGTGGAGAGTGGCTCACTTCATCCTGAGATGCTAGCTGGAAAAAAGCGGGTGAAACTGGGCGGTGAACTATCAATGGGTAAAACATCAGTGACTGCAGGCTCCATGGGGCACCCCAGCCAGGCGCCGGCTCGATCTCCCTACTGTTTGCCAAAAGTTCCAGCTTAGGTTTTTTCTTAAAATAAGTAAAAAGAGAAGACTCTCAGAGTTTTGAGGAGCATGGATACGGCGTATGAACAACGGAAAGTTGAGACTTCAAAGTTGCTGAACTGAGTGAAGGGGAGGGCGCTGTAATTACAGTGGGTGAAAGGGGTGAGTCCACTTTTCGGGGGGCTGATGGTGAATGCGAGGTGGCATTACCCACATTGACGCCGCAGCGGCATTTCTTGCGCTTTTGAGGATTGGGATGTTCCTTCCTTACTTTACCAGACCTCATAGAAAACAAGCTCCAAGGGTCCTTCCTTCAAGTCTAGGGTAGCTCAGGGGAGGGAATAATGTCACTCACTGTAAGTAAATCCTTAAAGGGGCGCTTAGCGGCACTTGTTGTGGGATATCTGTGCTCCACTTGAAGGCTTGCAGGCTTACAGGCTTGAAATGAAGAAAGGAGTAAAGGGGACCCGTTAAGTTGAATTGAGCGAAAAGGGCAGGAAGAGGCAGGAAGAGCAAGGCAACACGGTCCATGCAAACCGCCCTGGCCTAGCGCCAGCCGCCTCTGTCAGAAACCAGTTGCCTACAGCCTAAGCTACAGTTTGTGCGCTCCCCGACACCTTCACTGGCCTTGCTTGCAATATGTTAAGCACTTGCCTTAAACCACTGTCTCCTATATAGCTCCAACCAGGCAGTTAGGCAGTCCAGGCAGTCAAGCGAAGTCCTGAAGAGATTGATTGATTGATATTGGTATCAATATTGGTGCAGGCCAAGGCTCCAAATTCTCTCATGCGGCCCCACCACCAGGGGGGCTGTCCATCGTGGTTGCAGCTCAGGCGGCTCCGACGAGCTCCAAAACTCCGCCTCCCAGAAATCGAGAATGATGTGTAGACACAACGTCTCTTCTCTGCCTCCGCGTCCTCCAAGGTCCATCCACTTGATTAGTGGTAAAATCCACGCCAGTGGCGCAGTGTGCAAGATAGTTTGACCCCACCCCACAGATCTCTGAAAAGCTCCTGAGCCCCAGACTTCCAGGATTTCACCGGGGCCTCCTGGAAAGGCAATCCGACGACTTTGCATCAAAATCAGCTTGCTGTGGAGGGTCGACAGCTATCAGAAGAAAAAATCTCAGAAAAAGTGACAAAGTCTAAATGTAAAAAGTTGACATGCACTTCCCACACAGCGCATCCGAGGAGGGCTCAAGGGACGTCGGATCAAGATTCAGCTTTGGTCCAGATGAAGATTTACGTCCTGAAAAATCATCTAAGTTCTAAGTTAGAATTCTTCACAGAGGTGTCCTGAGACGCGTATCTGAAGAGGGCTACAGGGAGGTTGGATCGGATTGATGACTTTGTCCCGCTGAAGAAAATCTTCAAGGAAAAAACAAAGGGCCTCATTACAACCCTGGTGGTCTAATGACAGCCCGGGTTGTGGTGGCCATCCGACTGCCACATTAAGACCGCGAAGGTAGCTCTGCAGTCGGAACACCAGCACCACCAGTTTTTGTCGACACAATGGTCTGGGAGTGCTGGCAGTCCTAATCTGCCAGGGCAGTGCTGTAAGCATTTCATTTCATGGTGGTAATCCTGCCATGAAAAGGCTGGCAGAGACCAGGTGCAGGGTGCCGCACTCTGCATGGGCAGTGCAGGGGCCCCCGGGCCAGCCCTGTTGCAATGTTCACTGTCTGTCTCTACACTGGCGGTAAATGAAATATACCAATCAGGAATAATCCAATTACACATACAATTTATGCAGGAGCACTTGCACTTTAGCACTGGTCTGCAGTGGTAAAGTGCCCAAAGCACCAAAAACAGCAAAGACAGCGTCCAGCACACAGTGAAACCATGGGAAGTAGAGGTGAGAAACTACCCAACCTCATGGGAGTTCTCATCACTAAGGCAGAAGAATCTGGACAGATCATCAGCCTTGGCGTGCTCTGTGACAGGGCGGTGTGCCACCTTAAGTCCATACCCTGTGGGGAGATGGACCACCTCAACTGTTTTGGGTTCTCACCTCTAATCTGCATTAACCATCTGAGGGGCCTGAGGTCTGTCTGAACCCGGAAGTGAGACCCAAACAAGTAGGGTCTTAGCATGTTCAGTACCCAGGCCACAGCAAAAGCTTCACACTCAATTGCATCCCACCTACGTTCCCTGGAAAGTAACCTCCTACTAATAAAGTCTACCGGTTGGTCTAGGCCCTCTTCATTTAGCTGTGACTACACTGCTCCTACACCATGCTCTGAAGCATCAGCCTGCACAACAAATGCCTTAGCGAAGTCAGGTGCCTTCAGGACAAGTGCTGTGCACATGGTGGCCTTCAGGGCATCAAAAGCTCTCTGGCAAGCTTCAGTTCAGATCATATTTCTGGGTTGCTTCTTAGAAGGGAGCAACAATAGTACCATACCCATTGACAAACCTTGTGTAGTGTCCTGTGAGACCTAAAAAGGCTCTCACCTCAGTCTGGGTCTTGGGAGGCTACCAAGCCAAGATACTGTCAATCTTTTGCCACAGGGGTGTCCTCAGTACACCACAGAAACCTGCCCTATTTGGCACTTACTAGCCTTAATAGTGAGGCCTGCCTTCTTCAGGGCCTCAAACACTCTGCAGAGGTGCTGCAAGTGTTCCTCCCAAGTAGAGCTGACCACAGCAATGTCATCCAGGTAGGTTGCACTGAAATCATCCATTCCAGGCAACAACTGATTGACCAACCTCTGAAAGGTGGCAGGGGCATTCTTCACCCCAAAGGACATCACCCTGAACTGGTAGTACCCATCTGGTGTGGAAAATGCAGACCTCTTCTTAGCCATCTCAGTCAGGGCAATCTGCCAATAACCAGACGTTAGGTCAAACATGCTAAGGTACTTCTCAGCTCACAACTGATCAATGAGCTCAACAGCTTGGGGGATGGGGTGCGCGTCAGTCTTAGTGACCACATTGAGTACCCGGTAGTCCACACAGAACCTGGATTATGGGGTGGCACCAGTAGCAGCAGCTTTTGGGACCAAGGCCACAGGGCTGGCTCAAGGGCTACTGGATAACTAAATAACCCGTAATGCTGACATCTTAGATACTTCATCTTTGATGCTAGCCCTAACTTTGTCAGCCACTCCGTAAACCTTATGTTTTACAGGAGGATTGTCCCCAGTGTCAACATCATGTGTCCACAAATAAGTGACCCCAGGGGTCAAGGAAAACAAGAAGGCAAATTGTCCCAACACCTGGTGACAGTCCCGGTGTTGCTCTGGGATCTGTCAGGGGGAGAGGTTGACACCCTCACGCAGACCCATCCTTCTCCTTAACAGACAGGAGGTGAGCTCACTCTCGTCCTCCACCCCATCATCTCTTGCTAGGAGCAGGTCATCTCAGACCTTTCAAAGTGAGGCTTGAGGTGGTTCACATGCAGGACCCTCAACGGGTTCCAGGAAGTCTGAAAGTTCACCAGATAGGTGACATCGCTCTTGCCCTCCACCACCTCAAAAGGCTCAGTTCACTTGTCCTGGAGTGCTCTAGGCTCTACTGGTGCCATCACCCAAACTTTTTGCCCAGGCTGGAACTCAACCAGAGTGGCATTCTGGTCATACCAGCACTTCATGTCTTCCTGGCTTGCCTCCAGGTTCTCTGGAGCAAGCCGCCGGAAGCGGGCTGTCTGATTCTGAAAGCCAGCATGTAACTGAATACATCCTGTGGGAGTTTACTGGGGGCTTTCTTTAATCCCTCCTTCACCAAACTCAAAGGTCCCTGACAGGGTGGCCAAACAGTAACTCAAAGAGACTAAATCCAAGACCCTTTTGAGGCTCCTCCCTGTAGGTGAACAGAAGGCATGACAGGAGGACGTCCCTCTTCCACCTCAAGGGCTCTGACAGGCACATGATCATGCCTTTTAAGGCGTGGTTCAACTTCTCAAACAGACCATTACTTTGAGTGGTGAACTTATAGGTCACCCTACACTCTTTCCACAGATATTTCATGTAAGTAGATATGAAGTTGGTACCCCTGTCAGATACCACCTCCTTGGGGAACCCGATGTGGGGAAAAACACCGAACAATGCACGTCCCACCACAGGGGCAGTGATTGATCTCATGGGAATGGCTTTTGGATACCAGGTGGCATCATCCACAAAGACCAGGATAAACCTGTTGCCTAAGGCTGTCTTGGGGTCCAGAGGCCCCACAATGTCAATATCACCCTCTCAAAGGGGGTGCTGACTACAGGGGAAATGTTTGAGGCTAGCCTTACATTTCCCCCCACTCTTGCCACTTGCCTGACAAGCTTGGCAAGACCTACAGTGAGCATCTGAGTGCCTGCGCAGTTGGGGCCAGTAAAAGTGGATTACAAGCCTCTGAAAGGTCTTGTCCTGCCCCAAATGTCCAGCTAAAGGCACATCATGAGCCAGACCCAGTAGGAGGACCCTGAAGCACTGGGGTATCACCAGCACATGGGCTGACCCAGGCTCAGGAACCGTAGGCTCGCTATAGAGGAGGCCATCCTCCCAGTAAATCAAATGTGATCCAGGCTCCTTGCCAGACACCTGGTCTGCAGCCTGCTGCCGCAAACCCTCCTGAGTAGGGCATGTCTTCTGTGCCTCACAGAATGCTTCCCTGGTGGGTTCCCCTTCCTGCTTCCATTGAGTCAGCTCAGGGACCTCCCCCAGTTCAGCCACCTGGTCCCCTGTAGGCTCTAGGGCCTCTACCTCAGGTTCAGCCTCCTCCTGGACTGTGGGATCTTCTGGAGCTGGTTTCCCGCGCCCCTTGCACTTCTCCTTCTGGCAGACACCTGGGCCACTCGTTCAGGCTCTCCTGATCACCCTGATGGGCTGCCATGGACCGGACACACACACACCCACCCAGGCAGACCCAACATCTCCAAGTGAGATCTGCATTCCACCTCCTTCCAAGAGAAATCCTCCAGGTCCTTGCCAAGCAGACAATCCACAGGCATGGTTGGACTCACAGCTAACTTCAAGGAAACTGAGACCCCTCATTCAAAGGGAACTTGCACCACTTTGCACAGGCACTCTGAGTTGTCCACTGCAACTACTTGGTGAAGTGCATGGGGAACTACCTGCTCTTCAGACACCAGGTGCCCACCCTTGGCATGGTCTCCCCATACCTCTTCTGGACACTGGGGCTCTCCCAACGGTCTGCTTCCTGAGCAGGCTTTCTGGGGTCAGTCAGCTTGCTGTCAATTAGGCACTGGCACAGCTCTGGAAGAAGAAGATCATACAAATGTTCCCAAGCAATCAAATTGTACAGCCCCTCAAAAGTAATTACCTTACTAGTCTTCACCCAAACATCCACTGACTTTTGCAGAAAGAATCAACACATTCCAACCAAGTTTGGGAATCCTTCTTCTTATAGGACTTTAACTTCTCCTTATACTGCTCAGGGGTGAGACCATATCTTGTGAGTAGGGTATCCTTCAACATAGAGTAGGGGAGCCCCCGAGGATCCTCTAAGGATGTAAGAGTGCCCCTCCCCTCTACCTCAAATTGCTCCCACAGATCCACCCCCAATGTGCTCCATGGACCATGTTTATGTGGAGAGAAGACTCATACCCCTAAAACCACAGATAAGTGTAATCTGCCCTTTTGTAATCTTTCACTAAGTCCTTGGGAATGTGTACCCTCCTCTCAGGCTGCACTGAGGTACTGCTGCCACCATCTCTGCTAGACTGACTCCTCTGATCCAGCTCCCTTAAACTGAGCTCATGAGCCAGCAGTATCTTTTTGTCTTCAATGGCCAACCTCCTCTCTTCCATCTCTCACTCCATTTGCATCTTAAGCTTTTCTAACTCCAACTGGTGAACCCTCTCTGCCTGTCTGTCCTGTAACTCTTCAGGAGTCAGACCCTTGGATGCCACACTGCTACCTGCCCTGGAGACCCACCCCCAGGCAGAACAGGGACATCCACTATCATATTCTGAATATTCTGCATCTCCTCACCCACATCCTCCTCCTCTGTGTGCCCCCCAGCCTCCTCGGCTGTCACCCAGGCCTTCAGGGCCTTTTGCAGCTCCTCCTTACTGGTGAAGCCTTTTATGGGACAGGCAAGATCCTTACAAAACTGTTTCAGTTGAGCAACTGTATAACTCTCCAGCTTGTCTGAATCCAAAACAGCCTTTATAGACAGAACTGATGCATCCCCAGATTGAGACATGTTTGCAAGTCAAATCCAAGGCAGAACAAAAAGAGTTCCCAATAGAAGTTAAAAAAAGATCACCAATAATTTGGAAGCAGGAAAAAAGTCCAAAAAGAGAAAAAGCAAGTAGTATGTGGTCATGTAATGCTCCGCACTGAAAACAGTAGTGTACTCACTGTATGTCAAGTACAATTACAAGTCCAATCCCAAACACTGATCACCAATGTTAGAAATGGGGTCTCTGGTTGGCAGTCAGTTTGTACTCTGTCCAAGCAGGGACCCTCACTCTAGCCAGGGTAAAGGAGAAACATATCTGGTCAACCCCAGCTCAACCCTTTGGTAGCTTGGCACAAGCAGAAAGTCTTAACCCAGAGACAATGTGTTAATTGTTTTCGTACCAACACACACAGTAATACAGTGAAAACACTACAAAATGGACACCACACCAGTTTATAAACATAGGTATTTATTTGATTAAAACAAGACCCAAATGACAAAAATCCAACATACACAAGTCAAGATATGAATTTTTAAAATAATAGGAGTCTTACTCCATAGGAAACAATGAAATCGTCGTTGTTACACAGAGTTCCTGGTTTGCATGAAAAATAAAGCTGCACGGGTGAGCGTGCGTCAAAAAAGGCCAGCAATGCGTTGATTTCTTACTCGCAAGCGAGATCATTCATCATTCCTTCTCCAGTCAGGTTGCCAATGCATCACTTTTCTCCCTTGCAAGAGATCAATGTGTAGATTTCCAGATGGGCACCTCAGATTCGGGCAGGCTTTGTGTTGATTTTTCATGCCCAGCATTGTTGCGTTCATAATCCAGTTGCAAGGTGTTAAAAAACCACATTGCGTGGGGCTTGTGTTATTATCAGCAGCTGGAAGAGGGAGTTGTGTTGTTTCTCCAGACGTGGTGCATCGATCTCCCATCCGCGATACTTGGAGTGTCGATTTTAGCCGTGAAGTGGGTGGCGCGCCAATTATCAGCCACGTTGCAGATGCTGCTTCGAAAATTTCCCCGCACTGCTGTCTTTGCGTGGATTTCAGTCCTTTTCCACCAGCTTCACCTTTCAAGGGCCCATGTACTGGATGGGGCACCACTTGGCAAGGCAGGAGTCTCACCAGAGAGTCCAGGTGCTGGCAGAGAGAAGTCTTTGATGGCCCTGAGACTTTTGCAACAGGAGGCAAGCTCAGTTCAAGCCCTTGGAGATTCTTCTTCAAGCAGGAATGCACAACAAAGTCCAGTCTTCGTCCCCTTTCACAGGCAGAAGCAGCAACTTCAGGATAGCCCAACAAAGCACAGTGACAGGCAGGGGCAGCACTTCTCCTCAAGTACACTCCTGCCAAGTGGTGCCCCATCCAGTCCCTGGGCCCCTGAAAGGTGAAGCTGGTAGGAAAAGACAGAAATCCATGCACAGGAAACTGTGCGGGTAAAAGTTTGATGCACCACTTGCAACACAGCCACCTGAATTGCGACTGGGCGATCGATGCAAAGCGGCTGGAGAAATGACACAACACCCACTTGCGACTTCTAATAATAAAGCAAACCCCCCACAGCGTGGTTTTCTAACACTGTGCGACCAGATTTCACAAGCATCATTGCTGGGCGTCAAAGTCATTGTGAACCTGCACGGATCTGAGGTGCCCTGTGTGGAAATCAGTGCACGCTCTCTTGCCAGGGAGAGAAATGACACATCGCCCACCCAACCAGAGAAGAAATGACGCACGGCCACATTTGCGAATAAGTAATCAATGCATTGCTGACTTTTTCAACGCACACTCGTCTGTGCAGCTTTATTTTTGACACATACTAAGGCCATCATTACAACCCTGGTGGTCAGTGATAAAGCGGCGGTAATACCGCCAAAAGGGCGGTGGTAAAAATATTGAATCATGACCACGGCAGAAACTGCCAACAGATACAGCCACTTTAACACACTGACCGCCATGGCGGTGGCAACAAACACCACGGCGGTAACCACCAACAGCCAGGCAGAAGACAATGTACCACCCACTGCATTACAACCCGCCCTTCCACCACCTTTCCCAGGGTGGTACCAACGCCTTCAAAAGTACGGCGGAAACAGAACACAGAAGGGAAACGACTCACCTCTCGACACTCAAGGAAGAACCAGGACGCCATGGAGCCCGAGCTGCAGGTGTTCCCCAAGCTGGTGTATCTTCTCATACACCAGGAACATGAACGCAAGCGATGACGACCACGTGAGTACTGCACCTAGCACACAGCGGAGGGGGAGGGGAAAAAGAGAGTGGCACACACACGCAACATGCAACACCCCTACCTGCACCCTCACCCCCAACACTATGCAACAATATTACATATACATTCCGAAACCCTCTGGAATAACGCAAGGACAAAAGGAATGGAGTAAAATGAGCGTAATATTAGTAATTTTAATAAATAAGTTCATAAAGAAAAAACAGTATGTACAATATATACAATATATACAAAAGGGGGGACAATGCCCACTCAAAAAATCTCCGTGGTCCACTGGCCCAAAACACATAGGCCAAGGCCACACTTGACTCCTGCCCCAATACGGAGAGAACACTGCAGGGGCACCAGGTCGAAAACACACAGGCACCTCAGGGGGAAGGTGAATGGGGGGCACCTCAGCCGGAAGATGGTACAACGCCACTGCTCCTGGTGGGGGCTCCATGCCCACTGATTGGTCCTGGGGAGTGCAAAGCCACAGTCTCTCAAGCTGGATGGTTTGCCCACTGCTTGGTCCTGGGGAGTGCAAAGCCAGAGTCTCCCAAGTGGGTGGTTTGCCCACTGCTTGGTCCTGAGGAGTGCAAGGCCACAGTGTCTCAAGTGGGTGGTTTACCCACTGCTTGGACCTGGGGAGTGCAAGGCCACAGTCTCTCAAGTGGGTGGTCTGCCCACTGCTTGGTCCTGGGGAGTGCAAAGCCACAGTCTCTAAAGTGGGTGGTTTGCCCACTGCTTGGTCCTGGGGAGTGCTAAGCCACAGTCTTTCAAGTGGGTGGTGTGCCCACTGCTTTGTCCTGGGGAGTGCAAGGCTACAGTCTCTCTAGTGGAAGGCGTCTTCCACTGGTTCTAGAGGGGGCCTTGTGCCCAGTCTGCTTCATCCTGGCAAGGAGGGGCTGAGTGGATGCCTTCTTCCACTGGTTCTGGAGGGGGCCTTGTGCCCTGTCTGCTTCATCCTGGCAAGGAGGGGCTGAGTGGATGCCTTCTTCCACTGGTTCTGGAGGGAGCATTGCACCCTGTGATGCAGATGTTTTGGAGTGCAAGGTCTCTGTCTCTCACCTGGGTGTCACAACAAAAGCTTTTGCAGGGGCCAGGATGCACTGCAGCCCATGTAGTCACCACTACACACTGCTCTCCGGCGGTGATGTCTGCCCACTGGGGCTGCTGCTGCTGGCAGTGGTGCTGCTGGCAGCTGTTCAGGTGGCGGTGCTGGCTGCGGTGCAGGTGGCGGTGCTGATGGCAGTGCAGGTGGCGGTGCTGCCAGTGGTGGTGGTAGCCTCCAGGCCTTCATCTGCAGCCTCAGACGGCTGCCCACTGGGGCTGCTGCTGCTGGCAGTGGTGCTGCTGGCGGCGGTGCAGGGGGCGAAGCTGGCAGTGGTGGTGGTAGCCTCCAGTCCTTCACCTGCAGCCTCAGATGGCTGAAGTGCCATGGCTGGTGTTCTGTGCCCCTTCCTGCCCTTGGCAGATGGTGGTGCCTCCTTCCTTCTGCCAGCTGGAATCTTTGACTTGGTCTTGCTGGCTGGTTGTGCCTCCTTCCCCTTGCTGGCTGCTGTCCCCTTCTTGCCCTGGCCAGGTGTCGGACCCTTCTTGGCCTTGGCAGGTGATGGTGGCACACTGGCTGGGCTGACGGGTGCCTCCTTGGAGCCTCTCACAGCTACAGAAACCACAGTGGCCGTGGACTGGGTGTCTGAGGTGCTGGGCTGGGTTCTGGCCACCCTGGCCCGAGGTGAAGGACGGGGGTAAGGGGTAAGGAATAGGTCAAGGGTGGGGAGGAAAAGCTTATTAGGGACACTGGGACTGGAAGAGGGTGAAGGTTTGGGAGTGGAGGAAGAGAGAGTGGTAGTAGGAGGTGTCAGTCTGCTGTGTTTGGGTGCAGGTGCATGTGCTGGATGCTGTTGTGAGGTGGATGCCTGTTTGGTGTGTGTGTGCTTGCGTTTGTGTACTTTGGGAGGAGGGGTCACAGACACAACGGGAGAGGACACAGGGGGCGTGTGCATGGATGTGGGGGAGGTGACTGCCATTAATGTGCGTGTAGTGATAGGCGTGCTGGTGATGGAGGTAGTGGTTAAGGATGTAGTGCTTGCAGGTGTGAGTGGATACGCTACTGGTAGGGGGTGGACGAGGAGGGGGACACAGTGGAGGCAGTGGATGTTGGTGTGTCTGCATAAGGATGGTGCTTGGGTAAATGCCTGTGAGATGAAGTGGGGTGCTTGTGTTTGCCTGAGCCATGGTCTGAAGGTGTGCTTTGGATAGGCTGGGGTTGAGGGGATTGGGACTGGGTAGAGGAAGTTGGAGGGGGGAGGTTGGAGATAGGGACAATGGCTGCCATCTGTGCGGAGGCCAGAGCCTAGAATGCTCTCTGTTGGGCCGCCACGCCAGAGTGAATGCCCGCCAGGTATGCATTTGTTTGTTGCAAATGCCCTGCTACTCCCTGGATGGCATTCATTATGGTTGACTGCCCAACAGAGAGGGATCTCAGGAGGTCAATAGCCTCCTCACTGAGGGCAGCAGGGCTGACTGGAGCAGGGCCTGAGGTGCCTGGGGCGAAGGAGATGCCCACCATCCTGGGTGAGTGGGCATGGGAAACATGCTGAGGGGCTGCTGGGAGGGCAGTGCTGGTATGGGGTGGCAGCTGTACCAGTTGATGCGGTGGGCACAGAGCTCCCACCTCCCCCACCCAGACACCTTATAATGCACGCAGAGTCAGCTGAATGAGAGTGTACTCACCCCCTTGTGGCTGCTGTGATGCCCTCAAGTGCCCATCCAACTCCGGATAGGCCACTGCCAGGATCCGGTACATCAGGGGTGTCATGGTGTGACGGGCACCCCTTCCACGTTGGGAGGCCACCCCCAGCTGGTCCTCCGCCGTCTTCTTGCTCCAGTGGCGCAGGTCCTCCCATCTTTTACGGCAGTGGGTGCTCCGTCTGTGGTAGACCCCCAGGTTCTGGACGTCCTTGGCGATGGCACGCCAAATACCCTTCTTCTGGTGGGTGCTGACCTAGAGGAATGGTACAGGGGGAAAGGAAATTACTCACCCGTCCAGACCATCATACTCATTGCCCACCAGTTCCTACCCATGCCTGACGAACATACACTCACCATCCGCACATGCAGGCCTCACCCCCCCATGTATCATCCATCCACACCACTCAGAACAGGCATTGCCGATGCAGCATGCTCACAGTGTACACACCTGTTTGGAGGACCGTACAGTTGCGTGTACTGGGGAGAACCCCATCCACTAGTTTCACCAAGGCAGGGGCCATTTCCCCAGTCACTCGAGCCATTGTTGCTTCCAGACTGAGGTCACACCAGCACTTGCAGTGTAGGTCCTCTCCTATTGAAGGTCAGGTATCAAGTGAGTGAACAGACAGGAATCCACTACCTCTATCCTTGGCAGGATGAAGCATTCTGGGCACCAGGCTGCCTCTAGAACCAGTGGAGATTGACATTCACTACCTCTATCCTTGGCAGGATGAAGCACTCTGGGCACCAGGCCCCCTCCAGAACCAGTGGAGAAATACATCCACTACCTCTATCCTTGGCAGGATGAAGCACCCTGGGCACCAAGCCCCCTCCAGAACCAGTGGAGAAATACATCCACTACCTCTGTCCTTGGCAGGATAAAGCACTCTGGGCACCAGGCCCCCTCCAGAACCAGTGGAGATTGACATCCACTTCCTCTATCCTTGGCAGGATGAAGCACTCTGGGCACCAGGCCCCCTCCAGAACCAGTGGACAATACATCCACTACCTCTGTCCTTGGCAGGATGAAGCACTCTGGGCACCAGGCCTCCTCCAGAACCAGTGGAGAAATACATCCACTACCTCTGTCCTTGGCAGGATGAAGCACTCTGGGCACCAGGCCCCCTCCAGAACCAGTGGAGATTGACATCCACTACCTCTATCCTTGGCAGGATGAAGCACTATGGACAACAGGCCCCCTCCAGAACCATTGGAGAAATACATCCACTACCTCTATCCTTGGCAGGATGAAGCACTCTGGGCACCAGGCCCCCTCCAGAACCAGTGGAGATTGACATCCACTACCTATATCCTTGGCAGGATGAAGCACTCCGGGCACCAGGCCCTCTTTAGAACCAGTGGAGACTGTTATCCACTTGAGAGACTGTGGCTTTGCACTCCCCAGGACCAAGCAGTGGGCAACCCACCCCCTGGAGAGACTTGAGAGACTGTGGCTTTGCACTCCCCAGGACCAAGCAGTGGGCAAACCACCCACTGGAGATACTTGAGACTGTGGCTTGCACTCCCCAGGACCAAGCAGTGGGCAACCCACCCACTGGAGAGACTTGAGAGACTGTGGCTTTACACTCCCCAGGACCAAGCAGTGTGCACTCCCCAGGACCAAGCAGTGGGCAAACCACCCACTGGAGAGACTTGAGAGACTGTGGCTTTGTACTCCCCAGGATACAGCAATGGCCACGGAGCCCCCTCGTGCAGCAGTGGCGTCATGCGTTCATCTGGCTGAGATGCCCCCTCTCCCCCTCCCCCTGAGGTGCCTGTTTATTTTCGATCTGATGCCCCAGCAGTGTTCTCTCCGTTTCCAGTCAGGTATCTTGTGTGGGCTTGGCCCATGCATTTTGGGCCCAGTGGTCCACGGACAATGATTGGTACACTATCCGGACTTGTGTAGTTGGTGTACATATTTGTACATATTAAATTTTGAATTTTGACTATCAGAATTGTCATGATTACAAATGTTACAATGATTTCCTTTGGTCCTTGCGTTCTTCCAGGGGGCTAGGGGGTGTATATGTAATGTTGCTGCATGTATTTGTGTGTATGTTGTTGTGGGTGAGGGTGGGGGTGGGGGTCTTGCGTGTTGCGTGTGTGTGTCACTCTCTTTTCCCTCCCCTGTGTTGTAGGTGCAGTACTCACCGTGGTCATCAATGGCATCTGTCCTGCTCCTGATAGAGCAGGAGGTACAGCAGCATTGGTAACACCTGTAGTTCGGTCTCCATGACCTCCTGGTTCCTCGTTGGGTGTCAAGAGGTGAGTGGTTTCCGTTCCTCAGACTGTTTCTGCCTTTTGATGGCATTGGTACCGCCCCGGAAAAAATGGCGGATTGGTGCCTTGTAATACAGTGGGCGGTACTTTGCACTCCGCCTGTCTGTTGGCGGTTATCACCGCTGTGTTTGTTTGTACCGCCGTGGCGGTCGGATTGTTAAAGTGGCTGTCAATGTTGGCTGTTTCCGCCATGGTAGTGATTCCATTTATTTTCCCACCGGCCTGTTGGCGGTATTACCGCCGCTTTAACACCGACCGCCAGGGTTGTAATGAGGGCCAGAATGGGTTAAACCCTTTGATACATCTGGCCCACAGTTTCCAAGTCTATAGTCAGGACAATAGTATACCTTTACTCATCATTACACTGGACTTGTTTATCTGGCACTCTTTTTTTGCTCTATTTAAATGGTCAGTGGCTGGGTCATATCTACGGTATCTAGTCAAGGGTTGGGACTTCGGACTGATGTAGCAGGCTCTGTAGTTTTAGGGCAATCTTTGAAAAACAAATACTGTGGGGGACTGGCTAATTCCCCCAAAACAAATACTGATGTGTGGTCTGTTGAGTGATGCATCCTTTTTCAAACTCTTTCCCATTGATTTGTCTCTGTTATTGCAGTCAGAAAAGTGTCATTTTCTGGTCAGAAAATAAGGAAGTTGTTAAAGTCATTAACAGGCTGAAGGCTTCATATAGGTCCTTAACTTAATACATCACTTATGCCTTCCAAGCAACACATTTTGTCGACTCAAGCATGTGTCAGTTATTCTCAGTTATGCCACCAACCGGTTCCACTCCAAATTGCAGGAATTCCGAAGATTTTGCCCTCGAGCTGCGGAAGCGATGACTGAGATCTCAAAGGAGTTTGCAAGCCCTAATTGTTCTGGCTGTTGCTTCCCTGGCTGCATGTACGAGAAAGGCCTCTTGTATTACAGGGTTGGTCTGCACAATTGTGACAGGGTGGACATATTCTATATAGACTATGGGGAATAGTTATAGAAATATTTATAAGGCCCTTGCACCGCTCTTGTGTCACTTTTTGCATCACTTTGCATGACTTTGAATGGCTGCGTAGATAAGGAGTAAGGCAAGGCAGCGCAAATCAATGTGTTGCCGTACTATGCGTTAGGTAGATGTTCCATGGATGTTGCGGTGGGTGTTGCCAAGCAACACCCATGGATTTTGATGCATCCCCAGATTTAAAAGACCTTGTAAACTTGCGGAGGCACAACAAGGATAAATGTTTTTATTTCTTCTCATTGTTTCCTCTTTCTATGTGTTCTGCATTCTGCTGCACATGTAAAAGAGGAAAAAGCCTCCCAAGATTGCTTTTGTGCAGGAAGGTGTCCCTTCCTGCACAAAAACAATCCTTCATGGAATGCAGGCATCCTTCCATTCTGGTGCAAGGGTGTCTGTATTGGCACTAGGCTGCTGAAACAGCACCAGCACAGGGTGAAACGGCAGGAATATGCTATATGCCATAGATACATCACATTCCTGCCTTTGCCTTTGAAACTGGGCAGTGCAGCAAGGTGACTTGCTGCGCTTCCCTGAACCAAATGCTTGTAAATCTGCCCCTCAGTTTTTTTTTCATTTTCTTGTACATCTGTGCACTCAGGGCAAGTCA
Organism: Pleurodeles waltl; assembly: GCF_031143425.1. Taxonomy (NCBI): domain Eukaryota; kingdom Metazoa; phylum Chordata; class Amphibia; order Caudata; family Salamandridae; genus Pleurodeles; species Pleurodeles waltl. The sequence goes on from NC_090446.1 coordinate 28,466,391, forward strand.
GTGGCTGTAGAAAAGTAAGATATCTTGGGGCAGCACATCACATTTCCTAGTGCAGAGGGATTTTCTTGGGAGCCCTTGCCTAACGGGAATGAATAAGGATTTGGGGTACGCATTCAACATAAAAGGCTTCCTGGTGTATGCACAGCCTGAGCAGAGTATAGGTATCTGCATATGAGAAGAAACTATTTTCAGGAGCCTTTGCAGTGGCAGGAATGTTGCTACTAGATATAAGCATGACCATGTGGGAGCCTCCATTGAAATTGTGTCCCTCTTATGACAGACCTGTCAATAATAAGGCAACATCACCTGCAGTCTGACCAGGTTGAGAGGGGGCATTAGTGTTACTCTGGGAGCTCCAAGTAGCCTGTTTGCCAGGTGCAGGCTCTGAATGGGTTTCTGGCAATTCCACCCGCTGTACAGTTGCCAGCTGTTCTAGTGTAGAGAATGATGAGGTATTGTCCTGGTACAATTATTCCAAGGTATTTCAGTTAATGCTAACAGTGACAGGCACTGAGACAAGTAATTTCTCCCATTATTCAATGAGAATTATGTCAGCTATTGTGGCAGTAGAGGCTTAAGTGAATCATGGCTGAAAAACATTGGCAGTCTTCTTGTTATGAAAGGTAAGTGCATCATCACCTGAGATGCTAATGTTGTTTTTCTTTTGCTTACCCGTCATAATGCATGTCATCAAAGGCTTTATAGGGCCATTCCTTAATTTGTAGTGCAGCTCTGCACTCACACCAGATTAACAGACCAAAACCAGAGGTGTTATAGAAGATGCAATTCAAGTGGATTGGCATATGGAGATTAAGGATGGCCTAATTGATGGACACTGTTGAGCAAAAAAAAGAAAAAGGTTTGTGGGCTGCAGCTGCCGTGATTTTACATCCTCTGACAAAAATGTTGGCAACTCTTGACATGAGGCAGATGAGAGAGACATCTTAACCTAGCTCTTGGTTGGATAAACTGGAAAGAGTGTTTCCAGATGCTATCACAGCGTGGTCCCAGATAATTCCTGAGAAAAATTATGGACTGGGTGTTCATAGTTGGGGTATGAAGATGTCTGTGGATAGCATGAAAATGGGCATTGCAAAATTGTTGGGGCCTGGCGGTCAACCTGAGAAATATCCCACCGAAATTGCTCAGTGATCAGGAAGTGTTTCACGAGGTGATGTGCACTTATTCACTTAACCCTAGAAGCTATTGACTTCTTTTGATACTTTCTGGTCCTTTGAATGTTTAACAGCAGAGGTAAGGCAAACTGCTGGTGGGCCCTGGTCACCTCTATGGTGGAGAGAGGTAGATATCTGTCTGTATCACTGTGTTCTTTTCTAGTCTCTAAAATGCTTGTTTGGCCTTAAAGTGTCTTTGTCTATTTCCACTCTGTGACATGGGCATGAGTACCTAGATAGTGTGGGGGCATGGGGATTCAGGTCATGTTCTTATAACTATGGTTGTCTTCCACCCCAAATCTGTCAGTATAGATTGATGAGGTCTGGGGCAGATCCACATTTTGGTAGCTGGGCTTTAGAATATGTCTCTGGCAAATTTGGTTGAATTCAGTCCATTCTTTTTCTCTTTCTTGTCTAATATTTCATATGGAGAATGCATGGGTAAAAAATTGTTTTGGGCACCCTTCTTTCAGGAAGGAGCTGCAGTGGAAAATTATTTTTTAAGTGTTGTGAAGATTCATCAACCAGCGCTAAACTTATACGCAAAACAAAAACAAAGCTCTTCCTTTGGTAACATGTTTCATATATTATTACACAATAACAATGGTTACTGTGCAATAATATAGAAATGTAGCAGTTATGTATATATATATATATATATATATATATATATATATATATATATATATATATATATAAAAACGTACATTAGTACACCAGCAGTGATAGCGCTAGTGTAGTTATGCTTCAGTAAGAGATTCCACTGGAAATGTATATTTTGTTTTTTTAATAACTTTGGTGCCCTTTGAGGAACATGTACAAAACGTTCCCCAACAATGCAATACTTATAAGCAGTAGTCTCCAAGATGATTTAATGAATTTGTAACTGGTTCTATTTCATTATGGTCCTGAGACTGTAGTACTCAGAAAGCTGTTTTCGTCAGAGTGCTGACAATGGTTATTGATTGGAATTAGAATGTGTAGGTTGTGTTTGCCTTCCATAAACCAATTGTTAATAAAATAATGGACAATTGATTCTGAAGCCAGGTAGTAAATGCAATTCTGTGGTTGCGTTGTTAAAAGCATATATGGATTTACAGCATGCGCCTCAGAATATGTTACTCACACAATTGTGCAAACCCTAACTTGCACACTAGTTTCACTAGTGAAACCAAATTAAGTCTACATGTATGAATAATAGAAAAAATATGAAATAGCAAAACAAACATATACATGATGTTTTCAGTCAACCCTAAATTAGCACCTATCCATCATGTCTGTAGTGTCCAGTGTATCTGCTCTTCAATGCATCTTTGATGCACATGTTCTTTATCCAGTTGGGTGCTAAGGACATGTTGGACACATCCTCAGCACAAGTACATAGGTGCTGAGCACATGTCCAACATATCCTAGCACCCCTCCACGGGGGAGCCATTAATGCTTCCCATGTCAGATACCCCCCACATGCCCCCATAAGGGATGACAGTGGCAGTGATTCTGGTGCACCAACATCATTATAAGGAGGCAGGACATGCTTGAAGTAATTTCCTTGTAGCACGTTGTGGATCCAGGACCCTTGTCTGGTAGGTCCGCTTTCTGCAGTAGGGATTTAGATTGAAGGGGCATACCAGTAGAAATGTTTTTACTTTTCCCTGGTGTCTCTCTTCAGTGCCTTCCTGCTGCTGGACCACAGCAGGGATCGCAATCGCGCAGCAGGTATACACCCACTAAACACCATGGATCTGTTTTTGATAAATGGAGCGGCCCCTTTGGTAAGGGATGCTCCCCATAGTATGTGGACAGATGTTTTGTCTGTTTCCGCCTCAGGGGAATATCAGCCATTTCTTTGGTTGATCTGCCACCTGAGGGGTGGATAGCCACTAGACACCAGGGATTATTTTATATTTGTTGTTCATGGGGAGTCACCCCCTGGGCGATTGTCTCTCCCCTTCAAGGACACAATTTTCATTTGTTACTACACATGATGGGGGCAGATTGGCTTTTGCTTAGGCTGAACTGCCCTCTGGTGGGGGGGGTGAGAACCCACAAGACACCAGGGAATTTAATTGTATATATGTCAGGGATTGGCCCCTTGGGCAAGAGTCGCTCCTCATTTTGGTAATGGCATGTTCTTTGTTTTCCACCTCTCCTGAGAGCAGGGCTAAACTGCTCCCAGAGGGTGGTGGAAAACCACTAGACACCAGGGAAATATTAATTTGTATATTTTGAGAGAGCAGGCCCTTGGGCAAAGGTTGTTCTTCATTTTGAAACTGTCATATCTTTGTTTTCCACCCCTCTGGGGTAGATGGGCCATGTTTTAGGCCAATCTGCTTCCAGGGGTGGCTAAACCCCCCTTCTTGGGGGCAAATCAGATGTTGGTGATGTCAAACTGCTCCTAGGGGCAGAATGCATTGTGTTTTATAATGTTAACTGGTATTTCTTGGCATCATTTGCATTTGTGAACTTAAATGCTTTTTTCCCCTTTTTACTGTAGTGCAAAGCTTTTGATTTCTTTGGTGGTGTTTTGACATTGGTAGATCTGCAGTTTGTGTAGTTGCATTTGTTTGGTAAGGAAACTTTTCGGTAATGTTTACTTTAAATGAGTATTGTTACCTGGCTTGATTTTCATTTTTATTTTTTAACGGTTGTAACCATTGCAGCCTATTTTGTTTATGTTTTATTGTGTTTCAAATTTCTGCTTGTCTATTGTTTTGTCTTGTGTTTAATTTTCATTTTTCCTTTCTAGTGGGATATCTTTGGTGCTTGCTGTGTCTGTAGAGAAGGTGCAATCCTCAGTTTACTTGTCTGTGGCAAGTGAGAGGTATCTTTTTGTAGTATAAAGTTAATTTTGTGGTTAATTTGTTTTTTCTGATAAGTGTTTGTCTGTAGTTAAAATTACTGTTTGTGACAGCCACAGTTTTTTTAATTCTAATTTGACACAGTGTTGTTTATTGTTGACTTGATTGCTGTGTTAGTTTCATTAGTACGAATTATGGGTGCCTGCAGGCTCACCACCCAACACGATGTTGGCGTACTTTTGGAATCTGCCTCTGAACTGGCTCTGCAGCTGAGGCAGAGGATCAAGTTAAATATTCTGACAGTGGATTTTCTGATTTTCTGTCTGAAAGGAATCATCTGATGATGAAGTACTGCGATGGAAGTAAGCTGGATTGCAGCCAGGGTCTGGAAGGCTTCCCTTTAGAACTCTGGGTTGCCCCTAATATGGTGCAGACTGCTTGACTGGCTTCAGAGGTGTTGCAGAATTTAGAGTCAATACAGAGAACGTTTTCCCTATCAATTTCTTTCAACTTTTTATTAATGATGTGTTTTCAGATGATATTGTTGAGCAGGCTCTTTTATATGCAGTTCTGGGGTTTAACTTTGCTGATGGGATTGATAAGGAAGCCATCACTGTCTTTATATTGGTCTAGTAGTACCTTGATGGCAACTGATATATTTCTATTAACAATGAGTTGAGATCAGTATTTGTTTCTATAGCTGATGCTGCATTTTGTGGATAATGCTACAGCATTGCCACAAGATCACCCTGATTGTGACCGTTTCTTCAAGATTCAGTCTGTCCGTGGCCATTTAGTGGATTATTTCTCAGTGATCTGTGTCCCAGGGAAGGAGGTATCTTGTATGAGCCTCTGGTCGTGTTCAAGGGCCTTTTAATAGTGAGACAATACATTCCCAGCATGAGAACATTATGGTATTAAGCTGTATATGCTGCATGAATGTACACTTTATATGCATATAATTTCAGGATGTACACTGGTAGAGATTCTTCAGTTGACCCGCCTGGTTGCCCTTCCACTTTTGGAGTCATTTTAACAATTTGCCATTGGTCTTTTTAATAAAGGTTTCCATTTATATGTGGTCAATTTCTAGGCAGGTGTGCAATTATTTAAGAAATTGTTCAAAGTGGACACTGTGGCATGTGGCACAATCCAATGTAACCATAAAGGTTACTGTAAAGAACTTGTGTGCAGAAAACTTGAAAGGTGGACAGAGTAGTGACTTTAATAATAATGTACTTCTTGCCTTGGATTTTTCAGACAGAAGAGGTGTTCACATGCTCACAAGTTTTCACAAGGAAAACATTTCCCCTCTGACTGTTTGGGGTCAGATAGCAGAGGTGCACAAACCCATGTGCATTGTAGCTACAAGAAGCGCATGGGAGGAGTGGATAAAGCAGATCAAAGGTTGGAGCCATACAATAATGCTCAAAAATCATATATCTGTTAAAAGAAGTTGACTGGTCTTTTTTTTCATTTGGCATCCTTGAATGCTTATGTTGTTTTCCAACTTGTTCTCCAGATTCCAAGCTGAATATTTTACATATTCAGCAGTCTGCAATAGGCAGTCTTGTTGTAGTTGAGTAGATAAGTGTTCCCAGAATTGGAGTGCTAGAGCAGGTGGTTGGATTCTCCACTTTTCTGAATATACTCATCCAATCCCCAAAAAAGACTTTCCTTGTCAGAGCTGTAAAGTTTGTGCCCAAAGAGGAGCATGAAAGAGGGTTGTATGTACTGCATAGAGTGTCCTTCAAATCCTGGCCTATGTGTGCCCGCATGTTTTAAATTGCTCCATATGCAACTCAATTATAGGTTGCACCCATGAGAATAAATGAAAACTAACTGCAGTATGTATTGCTATATATTTTCTGTTTAGATACCTGTCTGGCAGTAGTTTGATGTGGTCAGTTATAGTTTGTTGTGCATACAGTCATGGTTGGTATTTCATCTTGGTTTTTTCTATTTGGAAAAAAAGTGCTGTTTTTAGTTTGGTGTTTTATTCTTTCCTGCCTGTGCTTTGTGTGTGTAATCTGTTTACTGTGGTAGTGTTATAGAAATGAAAGGAGCATGGAGGCTCAAGGCGATATCTGAGTGTCATTTTGCTGACTGTGTGTGTGGACTGGTGTTTGGCTGGTGGTGTGTGTGAACTGGTGATATGTTTAGTGCTGCTTGTCACTACATACCCACCAGCAGCCAAACATAAGTCCACACATACCACCAGCCAAATGCCAGTTCACATACTCCTCCAGGTGGTGTGATTACAGTCATGTCTAAGCAGACATCTGGTTGGAGGTATGTGTGGCTGGCGGTTTGTGTGGCTGGCATCTAGCTGGTGGTGTGTATCAACTGGTGTTTTCTAGCAGTGTGTGTGTGTTTAGTGGCTTGCTGCTAGTCACTATGCACACACTGTCAGCCAAATACCAGGCCACATACAACACCAGCCTAACACCAGTCCACACACTCCGCCAGCCGCCAGGTGATGTGATTGCTGTGTCATTCCTATTGGCATTTGAAAGTGATGAGCCCGTGAATGGTTTGGTTTGTTGAATTTTGTAACAATCTCTGTTAGGCAGTGTGAATGGTCTTCTATGTGTGATGCATGAAAGGTATGGGAGTGGCCTGTAAAATGGCTGGTACCTTACAGCTCACAAACTGAGAGTCACAGGGTCAGTATTACAAAATTTAGAATACCTTTTTTAAAATGATGTCTAGTTTTTTATTTTCTTGAAATCTTTTGTTAATACATTTACATATTGAACTTTTCACTCACCATAATTCCAAATTCAACCAATATGTGTTTACCTGAGTGGTAGAAAGCTATTCAGTAATATTTGTCTTTTCTGCCTTTCACTGTTGGAGTGTATGTTGTATCTAGGGGAACATCTACCAACCCCAGACATTTTTGTTAACTAGATATCAGGGAACTCTAGGGTGCTGTGTCTCATGTGGCTCCTACAAGGTTTTCCTATCCAGAAGCCCTTGCAAACCTCTAACTCTGGCTAAAACACACATTTTCCTCATATTCCTGTGAGTCAAAGTACTGGAACATGCAAGAGTTCCCACTGAACTTAGTTTGATCCATTCATGTCGCAGACAATAGGCCCAGGCACACAATGGGACAGTATTTTTATTGGGACAAGTGGGGGGATACTGGGTGGTATGCATTTTGTGGATTCCTGCTATTTCTGAAGTTTATGTCACAGAAATGCAAGGAAACTTGACATTTTATTTAAAGTTTGAGGTTTGCAGGGCATTGTTGGTCCATGTGAGTCACACTACTTCACTGGATATCTAGTTTATAGAAATGTATGAGTTTAGTAGGTCTTTCTGGGTGGCCGTTGATCCCTGGCCAAAAAAATGCTACTATCTCTATTGTCCAATCCAATAATTTGTGTGATAGAAATTTTGATGTCTCCACACTGAAATGTTGATGTGTCCTGTTGCTGACCCTAGGCCTACCCACACAAGTGAGGTACCATTTTTATTGAGAGAAATGCTGGGCAGTAGGAAATGTGTGGCGTCCCTCGGTTCCCAGAACTTCCGATCACAGAAATGTGAGAAAATGTGTTTTTATTCAATGTTGAGGTTTGCAAAGTCTTTTGGGTTATAATAACCCAGTGAGAGCCACACAGGTCACCCCACCCTGAATTCCCATTTTTTTGGTTTTTAAAAATGGGCTGGTTTTCTCAGTTCCCCTAGGTGCGGGCTGAGCTTGGGCTCAAAATCCACAGCTCCCCACTCTGCCAAAACACAGTCAGCTTTCAATAAAAAAGATGTGATGTGTCCATGTTATTTTTTGGGCCCTTTCTGACATGAGCACTATGCCTAATCACACAAGCGAGGTACCATTTTTATCAAGGGACTTGTGGGAATGCTAGGTGGTGGGAAATGTATGGTTCCCCTCAGAGTCCAGGACTTTCCATTACAGACATGTGAGGAAAAAATTGTTTTTGGTCAATGTTTGAGGTTTGCAAGTGCTTCTAGACTGGAAAAGAAAACCCCGGTCAGTCCACTGTGGGTGTCTAGTTCAAAAATATGCATGTTCACTAGGTTTCCCTAGGTGCCCTCTGAGCTAGGGCCAAAATCCACATCTACCAACATTTAAAAAAGGGCTATTTTTCAGTAGAAAAATGTGTTGTGTCCATGTTGCATATCCAGGGTCCTTAACGTCACGGGTGGTAAGCCTACCCATACAAGTGAGGTACCATTTTACTATTTTTATTGAGAGAACTGGGAAAATGCTAGGAAGTAGGAAATTCATGGCATTCCTCAGATTCCAGAACTTTGAATCACAGAAATGTGGGGAAAATATGTTTTTTAGTCAACATTTGAGGTTTGCAAAGGATTCTGAAAAAGAAAACCCAGTGTCCAGTTTTCCAAACATTAGCAGGTTTGCTAGGTTCCGCTTCATAATGGCTGATCCGGGACCAGAAATATACAGCCACCCACACTGCAAAAAGGGGTCAGTTTTCAGAAGTAAAATGTGTTATGTCCATGATACGTTTTGAGGTATTTGTAGTTTCAGGCCCTAGACATACCCACACAAGCGAGGTACCATTTTTATCTGGAGACCTGGGGAAATGGTAGGTGGTAAGAATGTGTAGCCCTCAGATTCTAGAACTTTTCATCACAGAAATGTGAGGAAACTCTGTTTTTAAATGTACATTTGAGGTTTGCAAGGGCTTCTGGACAAGAATACCTGGCAAGTACCATGCAAGTTACCCGACCCCAGACTCCCCATGGTATCTAGCTTTTAAAAATGCACAAGCTCACTAGGTTTCTTTAAAAACAATGTTTCAGTGGAAAAATGTGTGTATCCATATTGTGTTTTGGGCCCTTTCCTGTAGCAGGCACTAAGCCTACCCTAACCCATTTCAGAAATACGGAGGCTTTTTTGATACCCATTTTTCACTATTTATATTTTACCATTTGAATTTCTCTATATGTGGAACACAATGAAAAACCATTGTAAGGTGCATCTCAGTTGTTGGATCTGGGCACCTGGCAGTCTTAATAAACCTACAATCCCTATAGATGGACCAGGTCGACTCTACCCAGGAGGGGGAGTCAGAGGGGGCTCCCAGCAACAAAGAGAGCCCACAGAAGGTCAGGCAGCATGCACAGGAGTCCCACAGCACAGGGACAAAGAAGGTGCAAATGGAAGCCCATGCAGCACTACGACAAAGTCTCCCATGTTGCCGGGGAATGACTCAGAAAGCTGTGCATCACAGGATGGAGTGCTGGGGGACGGAACCTAAAGGGTCATGAAGAACTTTGTGGAGGGATGCCAATGAGCCTTGGCAACTGCAAAACACACGGCACACTGCCTTGCGTGGGGAGGCAAGCTCTTACCTCCTCCAAAGTTGGACAGTAGGACGTCAGGACAATCCGGACCACTTTAGTCTACCACCTGTGATGCGGTATCCACACACTTCATCAGGATAGGGGTTCCAAGCCACTGGTCATCAATACAGTAGGTGCTTGCTGAAGCAGGGGAGTGATGCCTTCACCCCTAGGGAGATTCCTTCAATCTTCTGGTGCAGGCTGAAGACAGGCTGTCCTCTGAGGATGCACGACCAGGAAACAGTTGAGGTTACTAGCAGGAGCTGAAGACACAAAGTTGCACAAGTCGTCTTGGCCTCTTTGTAGCAGTTTGTAGAGTTCCTGGAAGGTCCAGATGCAGTTTCTTTGGTGAGAAGGTGAACTGGAGGATGTAGACGAATCCTGCTGGAATCTTGCAATCCAAACCTGAAGAACCACCCAAAGGAGAGACCCTAAATTGCCCTGAAAGGAGGATTGGTCTCCTAACCAGGTAAGCACCTATCAGGGGAGGACTCTGACATCACCTGCTGACACTGGCCACTCAGATGCTCCCAGAGTTCTCTGCCAACATTGGAAACAGGATGGCAGAGCTCAGGAATGTAGGAGGCTGGCCTTGTTTGTAGTGGGTACCAGAGGTACTTACACCTTATACCAGGTCCAGTTATCCCTTATTACTGAAATGTAGTCAGTGTCTAGAAGCCAGGCTGTCTACAGGTAGCTGTTGGCAGAGCAACCACGACAGAACTCGGAGACATGGAGAGTTCTTGCAATACCACTGAAGTCACACAGTACTCACACACAAGAAAGACAATACTCAGTGTTACCAAAAATAAAGGTACTTTATTTTAGTGACACTAGGCCAAAAATGCTGTGGCGACTATACTCCATTAGGAGGAAAGTAATCTACACAATATATACATTAGCAATCAGAAACAGGTAACTAAATAGTCAGACAATAGTGCAAACAGTGAAAATCAGAATAGGTTGCAATGGGCCTAGGGGGAACACAAACCAAATACTAAAATAATGGAATGCGAATGTTAGTTTCCCACCTATGCAAGTGTAGTGTGTAGAGGGGTGCTTGGACTGTAAGAAAACACTAAAGGTTAGTAAAATATCTGTGAAAAAGTAGCCTCTTTCGAGCATGATTACCCCCATTTTGGCCTGTTTTTCAGTGTTTGTCAGTGTGTTTTTATGTCTGACTGGGATCGTGCTAGCCAGGACCCCAGTGCTTATAGTTTGTGGCCTATTTGTGTTGTCAGTATGCTTGACTGTGTCACTGGAGTTCTGCTAACCAGAACTCCAGTGCTTATGCTCTCTCTGTTTACCAAAGTTGTCACTATAGTTTAGTGACTCCATATACCAATTCTAATTGGCACACTTGACCCCCCTTATGAGTCCCTAGTATATGGTACCTAGGTACCCAGGGCATTGGGGTTCCAGGAGATCCATATGGGCTGCAGCATTTCTTTTACCACCCATAAGGAGCTCATACAAACACTCCTTCAGGACTGCCACTGCAGCCTGAGTGAAATAGGGCACACACTATTTCACAGCCATTTTTCACTGCACCAGGTAACTTATAAGTCACCTATATGTCTAAGCTTCAGTTACTGAAGGCTAGGTGCCCAGGGCCAATTCCCTGGACGTTGTGAGTGCAGGGACACCTTTATAAGCGTGCACTACATATATGTCAATACATATATGTAGCTTCACAATGATAACTCCGAATATGGGCATGTGAGGTATCTAAGATTGTGAAATTGAAATTGAATACCCCACCCCAGAGCCCAGGAAAGATGGGGTAAAACAAGTTTCCTAAGAACACATAGAAATCGTGATAGAAGATAATGAAAGAACCAGAAGAGACTGCAAGACACAAATGATGGATTCCTGGACCTGAAGGCCTGTGGATGAAGGGGACCAAGACCAAGAAGCACTGAAAGTCCAGGGAGAAAAGGAGCCCCTGCTAACCCAGATGAAGGTGCAAAAGAAAAACAACCAGTGATAAGACAAAGTCAGAATTGCACCAACGAAGACAGATGCAAATTCCTGGTTGGTGCAGGTGATGTTCCACTGCGAATGAATGAATGTAGACTGGTTTGTGTCGCTGGATTCTGCCAATAAGCCTTGGCAAATGCAAAGCTTTCAATTGGAGGAAAATGTTGCTGCCTGGGACCAGGAAGGGCTGGGTCGACTCTACCTGTGAGGGGGAAAAAGAGGGGGTCCTCAGCAGTCCGGAGAGCCCTCAGAAGACTAGGCAGCATGACTAAGAGTCCCACAAGATGAGGACAAAGGAGGTACAAATGGAGGCCCATGCAGTACACTAATAAAGTGTCCCACGTCACAGGAGAATGTTGAAGGAAGCTGTGCATCAAAGGAAGCAGTGCTGGGGATCTGTGCTGTGCTGTGCACAAAAAACATCAAGGAAGGTCAAACAGAAGCCTTGGTAGCTGCACAACACTCATTGCATGGGGTACTGTCCTGTGTGGGAAGGCAAGCCTTTACCTCCACCAAAATTGGACAGATTGACATGTGGACGGTCGGGACCACTTCAGTCCACCACTCGTGTTGCTGGATCCATTTTATTTGCCAAGAGAGGTGGCCCAAGCCTCTGGTTGTGCTGCAGAGAGGTGCCTACTGAAGCAGGGAAGTGACTCCGTTACGTCGGGGGTGATTCCTTCAGTTCTTCTTGTGCAGGCTGAAGACAGGCTATCCTCGGAGGGTGCATGACCTGGAAACTGTTGCAGTTGCTGGCAGGAGCTGGAGCTACAATGATGCAGAAAACTTCTTTGCTTCTTTGTTGTAGTTTTGCAGAGTTCCTGGAGCAGTCAGGGGTTGCTCATCGGTAGAAGATGATGTAGAGGATGCAGAGGATTCCTGCTGGAGTCTTGCAATCCAAATCTGAAGAACCACCCAGAGGAGAGACCCTAAATAACCCTGGAAGGAGGATTGGTCACCTAAAAAGGTAAGCACCTATCAGGGGAGGGCTCTGACATCACCTTTTAGCACTGTCCACTCAGATACTCCCAGAGTTCCCTGGCTATCCTCTGGAGGAGCTCTGAGCACCACCCCTGGTAGTGATGGACAGGGGAGTGGTCACTCCCCATGCCTTTGTCTATTTTCATGCCAGAGCAGGGACTGGGGATCCCTGAAGCAGTGAAGACTGGGTTATGCACAAAGGTCACCGTTTGTGCCCTTCAAAGCTCTTCCAGAGGCTCTGGGAGGATACCCCTCCCATGCCTGTGACACCTATTTCCAAAGGGAGAGAGTGTAACACCCCTCTCCTAAAGGAAATGCATTGTTCTGCCTTCCTGGGATTGAGCTGCTCAAGCCCCAGGAGAGCAGAAGCCTATGTCTAGTACACGCATAAAATGGCATCCCTGCACTCACGAAGTCTGGTATAATGGTCCTGGAGGTCGTGGGGGCACCTCTGCTAGTGCAGGGGTGCCCTCACACACAGGTACTTTGCACCCTGCCCTCAGGGCTGAAGGGCCTGCCATAGGGGTGACTTATAAGTGACCTGGTGCAGTGTATATGGCAGTGAAAGGGTACATGCACCTTTTCACGCAGGCTGCAATGGCAGTCCTGCAGAAGCCTTTGCATGTGCTACCTATGGGTGGCAAAATATGTGCTGCAGCCCATAGAGATCCCCTGGAACACCAATGCCCTGGCTACCTAGGTACCTTATAAGGGACTTCGAAGGGGGCACAAAGTATGCCAATTGTGGACGAAATACTGGGTTACCAGTATGCAGCAACCAAATTTAGAGGATAGAGAGCATAATCACTGGGGTCCTGGTTAGCAGGACCCCAGTGAACACAGTCAGGCACCCTGACATCAGCGGAAAATGGGGATAACCATGGCAAAAGAGGGTACTTTCCTACACTCACTGCTAAAAATGCTGTGTTGTGTTGTGTGAGAAGGAAAGAGCAAGAGAACACCATATCTACAGGGATTTGGCTCTCTCCACCCCTCTACCTAGCACCGGCACAAAATTCTGCTGCCAAACGCCATTCACACACCATTGCACCATAGTGTAGTCTGTGTATGTAGTATGTGAGTCTAGCTAAGGTTTTCTACTGGAAGAGTACTCTTTCAGTACAAAATACTATGACCAGACTATTTCTAAAACTTTTCCTACTCTGTATGTGTGGCATATAGTGCAGCACACATGCAAAGTCAGAAGGAAAGGAGTAACGAAACCATTTCTCCTTTTAACACCTGTTTTCAAATGTTGTTAATTTTTGATGCAACACCCTGTCTCAGATTTCAAGTAGATAAGATTTCACATCAAAAAGCATGGGTGGTTGCATGGGGACACCTATGTAACCTCCCCCTATAATGCTAAGTAACGCAAAGAAGTGCTTCACACTACTTTGTATTACTTTTAGGCAATTTCCAGTTCAAAACAAGTTTCCAGTGGAAAGTAAATAACGAAAAAAAACATTTTGTGATGGTTTGTGATGCAACATGTTAGTAAATCTACCGCAGTGAATGTTATTTTCTAGTGTTCCATTATTGCAGAATTGTTTCTCTTCTACTGCTAAATGAGTGGAGGCAAAATACATAACTGCATTTACCTGCACATTGTGTGCACCCTACAGATTATATAAACAGCCACATAAGCCCATTCCGGTACTTTCAGACAGTGTGCTCTGCTATTAAAAACCAACAGGTTTTCCCTATATATAGTTAATTCATTTACAGTAATATAAATCACATCACAATAAATCATTAGAAATGTTACATTCAATTAACATAACACTACTGAATGATAACATTGAACCAGACATCACAAGTCAGTTGGAGCAGAATCACCTCATGGAATTCCAAGTGTCCCAGGTTTTCCACACTGGGGTTTTTCTGTTTGTGGGCAAATTAAACCTACTTTTACAGTGTTGTAATTCTGCATTATAAAAATGTACAAGGCTTTTGCTGCAGGTGAAACCAAGCCACATTTCAAGTTCTTTTTTCTGATTGGGGTTAGCAAACAATGTTCCCCCGCCAGGTATAAAAGAGCATATGTTAAATGTAAGTGTTAAAGCCCACCTTATTGGGTATTCAGTGTGGTATTACCGACTGGGACAATCTGATTCAAATGGTAAATCTCCATTCCAAGGGGTCTTATTTATAATTGCTTGCACATTTAACCCATGGTTAATCTACCCTGGTATGTGCAAGTTGTAATGAAGTCCTAATATTGACCATAGTAGCTACACTAAAAGCTGACATGCCAACCCGGGGCCCACATGTAAATCTTATTTAATGTGCAAGTTGCTGTAGTGTATCTAAGCCGTCTGATGTCAATAATCTTGCTACTGAATCCTGGATTGTTTTTATTCCTAGCCATTAAGTCACAGGGATGAGTGATTAATTCCTCATCTAAGAACCAGAGGCAGAACAAGAGAAAGTGTTGAGGAATGTCTATGTAAGTCAAACCACTTGGGTAGGAAGTAGTGTAGGAAGGATGTGATTGGCCCTGGTGCATGCAAGCAAAATGGCCCTTTTGGAAGGGTGGAACTATACCTCAATGGGAGGGTTCAATGCCCCCACAGGGCTCCGTGCCCCAGTGCCAGTGCCAGTGCATCTGTTACACCAATGGTTGCTACACCTATGTCGGCAACTAAAAATTTAAGGACTTCTTCTTGTCTTCAGACACTGCACTGATGGGAGTGGGAGGTTGTTAATGCTGGATTATTTTTCATTGGCGTCATCTATCTGAGAAATAAAATTAATTCCACATACTGATTTCTTCATTCTTTGGCCTTGAAAGAACTGTTTTTAACTACTGCCTTATACACAAATACACTCAGTTTGTGACCTTTCTGTTAGAATCCTTTTTCAAGGTGGACCTGACTGCTTAATCCTGTAGTATTACTATGCATGCCATGTATTTATCCAACTCATCAATTTGTCTTTCCATAGCCATTAATTCACAGGCCTGTGATTTCTGCTGCCTGTAAAGTAGTGGTCATGATTGTACAATATCATTTTTATACATATTTAAGTTAGGCTAGAAGCATATTTTTTGCAAACCTTATATGATGTCCATGAAAAATAGCTTTAAGGATTACTACTGAAAGGACTTATACTCCACCCAACCTTTAATTGCCTTCTTTCTAAGGTATGCGCTTGTATTGAAAAATAGACCTTGTACTGCACTTTTTGTTTTTTGAGAAGGCGTATGCCTAAAATAGTCAGCCTGGATTAGTTATGGTGATAAGCAAATGAGCAAGAAGCCTTTAAGTGTAGATTATTTTTACACCGTGTTGAAGCCGGTCTCTCAAGGTGGAAGAATTGCATTGTATTAATCCTTGTTAGCCCATCAATAGAGGAGCTGTAGATCACTTTACCACTGCTGAGGTACCCAGTGTCATTTTAAAGGCAGACCTTTCTTGCTGGCTGCTTTTAAATTAAAGTTACCTCCAAATATGACTTTGGAATTAAAAGTGCTTCCAAAGTCTTAAACTACCTTATTTTTACATATACATCCCCCCAAGGTGTGTCCAGGTGCCCCCAGGACTGGGTGCATTGTAACTATAAGCAGAAACCTTGTAAAATATGTTTTATAAGGCCTGGTGAGGAAAAATAGCCAAATTAGTGTTTCCCTCATTGAAGTGAATAGGCTCCATAGGCTAAAATAGGGAGGCTTTTTTTTAAATTAATAAAGTCCCTAAAGGAGCTAAATATTTCAAGTTTGGTATCAAATTGATTGTTATCATAAATCCAACAACTTGCCATTGTTGTATTTAATATAACTAGTTCAGGAAAATAGTTTTAGAACTCTACCTGAAAGTTGCCAACTTCAGCTCCCGTAGTGCCCTTCTCTGATTGGCCTGCCTCTGGCAGCCCAGCCTGACCAGGCTGCCTTGATGAGGTGTGAGGTGGGCCTGGGCTGAAGACAAAGGAAGTGCCTGGGGAGGAGATGTGCATCAGCAGATGGTGAAACAGAATGGGTGAAGAGCAGCCAAACTGTTCTTCAAATGACATTTGTAGTAGCTCAGGACCTCCCCCATTTCCTGCAACCCCAGACAACCAGGTGCCCCCTTGATTAGATTAGGAGGGCAGGAAAGGGGTGTGTTAAGGATTTTTAGCCACATCAGGGGGCGAACTCAGCCAGACCTGACCTCGAAAATTTTGTTTCTGCCATTTTGGATTTTTAAATAATGTTGCTCCCTGGGATTGATTTTTGCCACACTTCCTAGGAGGTGGCCATCCAAGAGGGTGATGGCCTGCCTGTAATTGAACAGTTGCCCTCCCTGCTTTTTACCCCATGAGTAAGGATAACTGCACACTTGGGCTTCACCACAATAATGACTTTGCCTGGTTTAAACTGGTTCAAGAAGGGACTCCCTGCTTGCCACAGGTAAAAAATAGCTAACCAGAGTCCCCTGCATCAAATCCTGAAAAAACTGACCACCTGACCACTGTCCAGTGGTCATTTTGGAGTTTGAGCCGGGTGCATTCTGGGAGTTGGAGTCCTAACCCTCAAGAAGCAACTCAGAGCTTCTGGAATTGAGCCGGACGCAATGCTGTCACCTGCAGGGTGCACCAGCACCCTCACAATGTTCACTGTCTGCAAGGCAGACAGTGAACATTGTAATGGTGCTGGCCAGGGGGGCCCCTGCACTGCCCATGTCAAGTGCATAGGCAATGCAGGGGCCCCCCTGTGGCCCCCTGCGCCCGTTCCCCACCAGCCTTTTCATGGCAGTATTACGACCATGAACCCGCTGGCAGAGAACCCTAGAGCAGCGCTGCAAGATTAGGTGGATTAGGACCTCCACCACCTCCAGGCCGCCGGAATCCAAGATCCTGGCGGAGCTGGCGGTTCCCTGGCAGCCCGACCAGCAGGGTTGTGATGTGGCGGTCAGACCGACGCATTGTTGGAGGTCCAGACTGCCACTGCGAGTGTGGTGGTTTATAGATAGCCACACTCGTAATGAAGCCCTTTGATTCCTAAATTAAGTATTGTTGCTCTTTGCCAAGCTACCAAGGGTTGAGGTGGGGTTCATTTATTGAGACCTAACTGGACCTAGTGGAGGCTAGTGGCTTATTGCTAAGTGTAGGTACTTACCTGCCTTTACCAATAATCCACTTTCCAACAGTTCTCAATGACCACCCCTATCACCCCTCGGCTCTGGGCCCCAGTGCCACTGCACCTGTTATATCAATGATAGCTACACCTCTGTGGGCAGCTCATGGTTTAATTACTTCCTCTTGTCTTCAGACTCTGCACTTGCACTGACAGGAATGGGAGGTTGTTAATGCTAGATTATTTTTATTGGCTCTGTCCAGCTGAGAACAAAATAAATTCCAGATATTGTTCTCTCGATTCTTTGACCTTCTAATAAATGTATTTAACTACTCATAACTTTATGTTTCAATAATATTAATTCATAGACTTCTCATTTCTGCCTTGAGTAAAAAAAGTGTTCATGTTTGTACAGTATAATATATATATCTTTTTAGGTCATGCTTGACAGCAAAGATATTGCAAACCTTATATAACCTCAAGAAAAAAGAGCTTAAATGATTACCATTGAATGAGGGACTTATGCTTCTGCCAAACGTTAATTGTCTTCTTTATAAGGTGTGTGCTTCTCTTCAAAAATAGTTCTGCTCAGAGTAGGTGTTAAAATGAAGCACCCATTATATTCAATGGGCCTCTCTGTACTTTGCTGCACTAGCGTCAATATTTTTGATGCTAGTTTAGCAAAACGCCACAATAGAGGAAAAAAATGAGATGCTATTGGCCTAACGAGCGCCTTAGTGCTCTGTATTGAAAATACGGTGCAACCACGGTGTTGTTATGTGGCGGTAGGGGCATGCAAGAAAAGGTGTGCATCAGGACTGATGCACCACTTTCTTGTAAATATGCCCCTTAGGCTTGTTTATATACCATAGTAGGTAACTAAAGTGATTGTATCTCAAAGCATATTTGCTATACTCCTATAACACTAAAGAATATAGAATATTGTAACAAGATATGTTTCTAATATTTAGAGTGTATTTCTGAAGTTAAATGCAGAGTGAGAGAAAGAGAGAGAGAGACAGAAAGAGAAAGTGTGCATGTGTGTGTGTACGTGTGTGAGTGTTTGTTAAAAACATCTACTTCATTCTATTATGTGATACTCACTCCTAGAATACCCACACGAATTTGGAAAACAATCTACCATTTGTAAAGCTGGATGCGTTTGTTTATTTTTATGGGAGCCTCTGAAATCCACAATTTCATGGATAAGCAAATTAACTTATTCCACAATATACTTTTCTAAATCCAAGACATTAACCTTAACGTTGCCTACCTCTGGTTCTTTGTATGGCATGTTTAAAATCTTCATTTTTAAGAGTGAAGATAATGGGGTTACACATTGGGATGACTCCAATGTAGACTACAGAGAATATTTTGCTCTGACTCATTGAATACATTGATGTCGGCCGGATGTAAACAAAAATGAGAACTCCGCAGTAAAGGATCACAACTGTCAGGTGAGAAGCACAAGTAGAGAAAGCCTTCTGTCTTGCTGCGGCTGTCTTGATTTTTATGATTTCTGAGATGATTTTGATGTAGGAAGTTATGATTAGAACACATGAGCATATTATCACAGTAACACTCATAATAAAAGTTATTGCTTCAATGGTGTGGGTATTAGTGCAGGAAAGTTTCAGCAGAGCTGTAATTTCACAGTAGAAGTGGTTGATTGTAGGAGACTTACAGAAGGAAAAAGTCGACAACAGGATGGTGTGAAATGTTGGCTCTGCTAGTCCAAAAAAACAAGCCCCAGTGGCCAACCGGAGACATGTTGAGCGATTCATGATCATTGTGTAATGTAAGGGCCTGCAGATGGCTACATAGCGGTCAAAAGACATGATGCTCAGGAGAAAGAACTCTATGGCCATTGTGGCTGAGGAAAAGTAAAACTGCATCAGGCATTCCCAAAGAGTGATATGAGACTTAATTAGAAAGAAACTGGTCACAGCTTTTGGAAATACCGTAGAAGTGCAACAAATGTCTACAAAAGACAGGTTAGAAAGGAAGATATACATGGGAGTGTGAAGGTTTGAGTCCGAGTATATAACCAGCATGGCAAGAAGGTTTCCTGAAATGGTTACCACATAAATCAGAAGAAACCCAACCAGGAGGTGAGGAAGATCAGAGAAACTCAAAAGAATAAATTCTTGCCAGGATGTCAAATTTCTGTCTTCCATTTCTCAAGGGCTGCTTCTTTTTGGTTTTCTGGTTATCTGAAATTAAACAAAAACTTTAGTCTTAAAAATGCCTGTGATCTAAAATGGAGTGCAGATGTTTTTACCTACAGTTTTAAATAAACTGTAACTGCTGATCCTACATCAAAATGAAATTCCAAGTTGTAAAGTCCTATATTTTGGTGGGATGTTGAGTGTGGTTGGGTATGTAGGCACTATTGGGCATATTTGTGAGCTACTTTGGTCACTTTCTCACCATGCAATGTGGTGTTGTTTGGTGTAAGAGCAACACAAGCCCAATTTCAGATTTCTGGAGTGGTGCAACACAGCATAATTTCCTGCCTTGTGCTAATCTGCCCTGGTTAGGTATTCCATGGTCGCTGCGGTGGATGTTCACACGCAACGGCCATTGATTTTGACACATCCCCAGATTTACAAGACTGTTTAAATCTGAGGATGAGCCAAAACCTTGCACCTCCCCATGGGGAATATCTTTATTTCTCCTTGCTGTTTCCTCTTTTTTCAGGAGCAGGAAAATGCCTCCCAGGATTGTTTTTGTGAAGGAAGGTGCCCCTTCCTGCGCAAAAACAATCTTTCATGTAACACATGCACCATTGCTCCTTTGCGTTGGTTCTAGGCTGCTGAAAAAAGGAACTTGCTGCGCTGCCCTGCACCACAAGCCCCATAAATCTGCCGTTATATATTGCAAGAATGGTACAGAGATGCAGTGAGGCCAGAAATGTTCAGAAGTATGAAGGAAAAGGCAGGCTTTATTGGAGTATTCTAGGGAAAATATGAAAGGGGTTATAAAGAGCTAATTTCCTGACAAAAATGGTTGCTTTCCTTGTCCTGACTTTGGCATAATTGCTTTTTGTTTTCCTGCATCAAACTATAATGAATCAGTCTTTCTGGATCTTCATCACTGCAGTCATCATAAGTTTAATTGTTTTGGGTGTCATCAGTCAAATCTTTCAAGCTTTTGTTCAGTCAGCTCAATTGTTGCAGAAAGTGTTCTCTAGTAGTACTGTAGGGCTGTCTCCAGATCCTATTGGACTGCTCCAGGAGAGAAGCTGGTGTTATTTAAACCATCTTGACAGGAGCAGATTATTGTTTTGCATCCCAGTCTGAGAGATTGATACATATATTAGAGTAATGGCAGGGGTGGGATGTTGTGGGCCTTCTAGTGAGACAGCTGCCTATACCTGTTGGTAAAGAGGTGGAGATGTAGGCATTATCTAATCCATCAGTCTCTTGTGTCCTTTTTGCCCTTTGTATCTTGTTTGTCTGACATTGTATCCTTTGTAAGTATAGAATAATGAACCATTGCCCCCTTGATTTATTTCATAGCATAAGTCTGTAATTTATGTAGTTTCTTTACTATTTTCCTATTGGGGTCCTTCAGACCCCTTAAAGTGTATTCATCACTGCCTCCTTTAATACTTAAGGCATGCATTCCACTGAGCTAAAATCACCATATTGCTCTATTAAGGATATCTGATTTCAAATACTTTAGCTTGAACAAATAAAAAATAAAAATTGTCTTCCACTGGGGGTCACACATTTACCTTTCCTTTGTGTGATACCACTAATATTATCAAAATTGGCATACAAATAATCAACACTCTTCTGACTATTGCTTTCGAAAATCAGCATACAGGTTTTAATTTCTTCAAATGTAAAGAGATCACAGCGAGAGCTTGATAAGGACTTAACTAGTACAGGTAAATATGTCTCTCTAAACAACAGCAAGCTACTTCTATAGCTCCAAGATATGACAAGTTGGAATCCACATGACTGACCACAGGCAATTAGAGCCATTCAGCGGCAATACTCTATCAGAGCCAAATAACTTTCAGCGTGATGATTATTTGATTTATAATGATTGCAAACAATGTATGAAAAGCATATTTTGCAATATCTATAGTGGCGCAAATCACCCTTGATATGAATAACAGGACATACATTCCAGTGGTTATGTAATCCATTACTTCCCAAATAAACAATCATTTTTCCAAGCGATGATGTGAACGAGGTGCACTCTTTTCTAGGAAATACTCATGATGACATTCAAGTATTGGAAAAAACCTTAATTGCCCTTTCCTGACTTTGCTTGTTCCACAAAAATACATCATTTGTTCACTAAGTGCCATTTGCAATTTTTTTGTTTCCATTGTATCATCAACCTTTTGAGGACTTCTTATTGTTTTACAGATCACTACTGGTAGAGATGAGGCTCATATAATACAAGCATCAGATCCTCTTAGTTTCCACTGTACACTCTTCAGGACACTCAAACTTTTAGAAATCCCAATGATCCTTAAAAAGTTGTGAAAGACTCTGTTATGTCCTATGTTCATACAGCTTTTACAATGATTTCCTTTCACCATAGCAATACATTTAAACTTGACCTTTATGTTAGAGATGGTTCCTTATTACAAGGCAAAGTCCTAAGTTTTGCACAAAAGTTTGATGTGGGAGCATTTTGTTAAAAAGTACCTGCTTAGGGCTGTGTCTGTGGTGTAGAAAGGACATGAGACACAAAAGGTTTGTTCCTCCAATCCTCAGTTCAGGTTTCATTTCTCCCCTGGGGTGGCAGCTAAAATAAACAGTGCACAAGATTTCTGGACAGGCACATTTACCACAAGACCTGTGTATGACTCTTTGTGACTCAATGCAGCCAGGCAGTACGTAATTTTTTGATGAGGGCATGTCCGCTTTAGGGTGAATGATATAGTATCAGGAACAAAAATATTGCTCTAAATAATTGTGAAGAAAATGTTTAGGAAACACATATAGGGGGTCATTCTGACCCTGGCGGTCTCGGACCGCCAGGGCAAGAATGACAGAAGCACCGCCAACAGACTGGCGGTGCTTCATTCCATATTATGACCGCGGCGGTACCACCGCGGTCGCACCGCCGGGGCCGGCGGTTTTCCGCCGTTTTTCCCCCGGCGGTGATAATGCCCTGGGGATTATGACCCCCTTACCGCCAGCCTGTTTCTGGCGGTTTACACCGCCAGGAAGAGGCTGGCGGTAAGGGGTGTCCTGGGGCCCTTGGGGGCCCCTGCACTGCCCATGCCACTGGCATGGGCAGTTCAGGGGCCCCCTAACAGTGCCCCGGCCAGCTTTTCACTGTCTGCATAGCAGACAGTGAAAAGCGCGACGGGTACAACTGCACCCGTCACACGGCCGCAACACCGCCGGCTCCATTAGGAGCCGGCTCCTGTGTTGCGGCCTCATTCCCGCCGGCCCAGCGGGAATGTCAGAATGGGGGCCGCGTGAGTGTGGCCGCATTGGCAGCCGCATGGCGGCTTCCGCCTGGCGGGCGGCGGTAGCCGCCCGCCAAGGTTGGAATGACCCCCATAGGGCCTGATTACAACTTTGGAGGAGGTGTTAATCCGTCCCAAATGTGACGGATATACCACCAGCCGTATTACGAGTTCCATAGGATATAATGGACTCGTAATACGGCTGGTGGTATATCCGTCACTTTACTGTCACTTTTGGGACGGATTAACACCTCCTCCAAAGTTGTAATCAGGCCCATAGTGACTTTACATATTTACTATGTAAAGTACAAAAATATTGATAACAAAAATATGGTGGATCAAAATATCATTACAGAGGTAAGTATACTGAGTTTTAAATATTACCGTACATTACCTTTAGAAAATGCATTAAATTCAAAAATAATATTTCATTTCAAATGTATGGAAATAGAGTATAAATACATAAATACAATTTATTACAGAAATTAAAATTAAAATATATACATATATATATAATAATTATTGAAGAACAGAACAGAAGGGAAAATGGACTTTGGCAAGATGATATTTACTATTCCCACTTTAACCTAAGCAACTTCAGGGAAAGTGTTAGACTTTGGAGTGGTCAGATTTACCATTTCCACTCCAACCTGAGCAAAAGTAGGGACATTATCAGACATTGGAGGGGTTAGATTTATTATTTCCATGCAAACCTGAGCAACGACTGCAAAAGTGCTGGACTATGGAGGGGTAAGAGTTGGACTTTGCAGAGGGCGGATCAAAACTTTCCACCACAATGCATGGAACAGTATGGAAAGTGTTAGACTTTAGAGGCGTTCATATTTACTATTCCCACTCCAATATAAGCAACAATAAAGAACAATGTGGACATTGCTGGTGTCAGATTTACTATTTCCATTTCAAACTGATCAACAGAAAGAGGAAGCGTTAGACTTCAGAGAGGGAAATCATTAGACATTGGAAGGTCAGATATACTAGTCCTACTCCAACTTGAACAACAGTACTGAAAGTGGAAAGGTTATATTTACCATCTGTTCTCACATGTAAGAAACTGTAGGAAAACTGCTGGTCTTTGGAAGGGTTAGATTTACTTTTTCACCCTGAGCAATAGGAGGAAAAGTGTTGGACTTTGGAGAGGTCATATATACTATTCCCACTCCAACTTGAGCAATAGTAAGAAAAGTGTTGGACATTCGAAGAATAAGATTTACTGTTCACACTCCAAAATTAAAGAAAATAAATGTAGATAAACACATGAAGTAAAAAATATTAAATATATGAAAAATATATAATGTTAAAGCATTTCATTTTTGTCATTAATTAAAAGTTTATATTATATTTAACATTACAAACATTATCAATGTGTTTCTTCTTTAATTAAATATTTCCCTCCCTGCTAACTTAAAAACCCAACACCCAACAAAAATGATACTCCAAAAATACAAAATAATATAAAATGTAGTTACTATATTAACTATTTTTTAAATAATGAATTGAAACATGATTTTAAAATACTGAAATAATACATGTAATGAATATAATACATATATCAAAAAATAAAATAATTTACATACATATAAGCAGATTAACAAAGTAACTGTTAAGCCAATAAATTGGTAATTGTTAGAAGTTGGGTCTCTAGTTGGCAAAGGAATGCAACCTGTCCAAGTAGGAACCACAATCCTAGTCAGAGTAAGTAAGATACACACTGAACGGTTACCTGGGCTCACCCTCTGGTAGCTTGGCACAGAGCAGTTAAGCTAAAGAGGCAATCTGTAAAGTATTTGGTGCGTAGTAACACAATTAAAAGACCACAAAAAGACTCCATACAGGTTGTGAAAAATAGATTATTATATTCTGAACAAAACAAGACAAAAACAACAAAAATCCATTGTATAGAGTTAAGATGTTGAATAAATGCCATAAAGTGCTTGGAAGCAAATAGCATATATAGGCTACTTTAGGTCATGCTCGACCGGGGCAAAATAATGGAAGTGTAAGCCGGTTACAAGACACATATAGACCCCAGTGAACAAAGTACCTTTCCTGGTTCCAACAGTGAGATGCATCCATTTTCTGCATGCATTGGTGCAATGTGTCAATTGCTTCAAGTCAAGATGCGTTAGTACTGAGTTGTGATGCACTGAGTTTGTCCACGCAGTTTGGGATGCATTGATCGCCAAAGACAGCTGAGGTGGTGATGTGCAGTTCCGATGCCTCCTGCACTTGATGCATTGGTTCTGAAAGCATTGTGTCAGTTCTGATCCTCCCAACAAGTTCAATGCATGGATTTCTCCCTCAACAACCTAAATGCCCACTTCTTAGGTCCAAGAATGGAGAGACACCTCAGGCAAAGGCAGGACTCACAGAGGGCAGAGTCCAAGGATTGCAGGGAGGTTGCAAGTAGTCTTTGATGTCCCTGATACTGTGGAAACAGGGGGCAAACCAACAAGCCCTTGGAGATCACTTGCTGCAAATAAGTGCAGAGTCTAGTCCTCCCAAAAGCAAAGTCAGGGAGCAGCAGGCAATTGCCGACAGCAGGGCAACAAACAGAAAATCAGTCCCTTTTCAGAAAAGCAGTCCAGTTGAGTCCATTAGGCAGCTCAGCAATTCTTCTGACAGAGTTTCATTTCCAGATCCAGAGAGTTTCATTTTATGGGGTCAGAGACCCAATACTTTTACCCAAAAGTGCCTTTGTGTGGGGTGACTTTAAAGCAGCGCTCTGAAGTGCATGAGAATTCCTTTCAGCCCAGTCCTGTTTGCCAGGCTACCTGTCAGAGGGGGTTGATCAGCCCTTTTTGTGTTTATAGGACACTACCTATTGAAGTGTAAGGGTTAGCCCCTCTGTTCCACCCTGCCAAGGCAGACCCATCAGAATGCAGGTGAATGCTGAATGTTCTATGTTGTGGCTGTCTAGGGGGAATTCACAAATGTAGATGTCAACAAGTCCAGGCATGTACTAGAAACACGCTGCAAGGCTCACAAAATAGTATGAGCAGAGAAATGTGTGTCTAAAAGAATAAGGTTAAATCCGACTTCACCAGTAAAGAGGATTTATTAATACCATTCCAAAATTATGAAACATGGCAAAGCTACTCCTCTCTGATCAGGAATTGCTACTTAAAAGTTATGAAGAAATTCCCAATAACAAATTTGGGTGTCTGTCACCCATGGGACATGTAAAACATGAGAGCACATGCCCTACCTTCTACTTACATACCACCTTGCTCTTAGGGTTCATTAGTGCTTACCTTAGCGGTGACTTATATGTAATAAATAGGGGGTTTATGGCTTGGCAAGTATCTTTAAATGCCAAGTCGAAGTGTCAGTAAACTGCATATACGGGTCCTGCAATGGCAGGCCCAAGACAGGTTTGAAAAGCTACTTGCGTGTGCTGCACAATCAGTGCTGCAGGCCTACTAGTAGCATTTGAAGTACAAACCCTGGGTACATGGCATAGCACTTTACAAGGGATTTACCAGTAAATCAAATATGCCAATTAGGTATATACCAATGTCACCATGTTTAGGGGAGAAGCACATGCACGTTAGCACTGGTTAGGTGTGGTAAATTGCACAGAATCCTAGGGCTAACAAAAAGATACAGCAAAACAACAGGTGATGGGCAAAAGGTCTAAGGGAAGATGACCCTAAGAATACCAGGTCTAACAGTAATTAAAAAGAAATATATCTATAAACACTTTATCTAATAAATGTATTGTAAAAACCTACATTGAAACAAGTATGTACATGTATTAACCTGTTCTGTGCCTTGGACGAGATCATCTCGTCCAAGGCTACAGTTCCCCTGTGCCTTGGACAAGATCATCTCGTCCATGGCACAGTGGAACTTGGGGGCGCGCTAGCGTGCCCCCCGTGCACCCCCCTCCCCCCCCAAGGCGGGGATGGAAGGGGAAGACCTTCCCCTTCCACCCCCGCCCCCCCGTGACGCGCGCTGATTTGTCACAGGGGCCTCCCCCATCGCGCTGGAAGCTCTGCTTCCAGTGCGATTGAAAGAGAAATGCAAAAGCATTTCTCTTTCAATCACTGGGGAGGCCCGGAGGGGCTTCAAAGGGAAGGAAAAGTATTTCCTTCCCTTTGAAGTCTCTCCGAGGGTTTCAAAAGCCGGATTGCTTGCAATCCGGCTTTTGAAACCCCACTAGACACCAGGGATTTTTTTTTTTTTACTATAATTCACATAAGGGAGCGACCCCTTGGGCAAGGGTCGCTCCCATGGGGGGCATTTTTTCGGGAAGGCCTTTTCTGTCCCCCCCAGGGGGCAGATCGGCCTATTATTAGGCCTGGGGGCAGAAACCTCTAGGCACCAGGGAGCTTTTTTATTTTTTTATTTTTATGTTTCATTTTATTTTTTTAGGGGGGGAGCGACCCCTTAGGCAAGGGTCGCTCCCCTTGGGGGAAAATTATATTTCGGACATTTCTGCCCCCCTTGGGGGCGGATTGGCCTATTTTGATGAGGCCAATCTGCCCCCAAGGGGGGCAGAAACCAATAGACACCAGGGAGTTTTTTCTTTGCGTGAATTTCACGCAAGGGAAGCGACCCCTTAGGCAAGGGTCGCTCCCTGGGGGGGCAAATTTATTTTAGGCCATTTCTGCCCCCACTGGGGGCAGATCAGCCTATTATTAGGCCGATCTGCCCCCGGGCGGGCAGAAACCTCTAGGCGCCAGGGCAATTTTTTTTTTCTTTTTTTGGTTTTTTTAGAGATGGGGAGCGACCCATTTTGCGCTTTGGGGCGTTTCCTGTCGCAGGCGCTAGGCCTACCCACACAAGTGAGGTATCATTTTTATCGGGAGACTTGGGGGAATGCTGGGTGGAAGGAAATTTGTGGCTCCTCTCAGATTCCAGAACTTTATGCCACAGAAATGTGAGGAACATGTGTTTTTTTAGCCAAATTTTGAGGTTTGCAAAGGATTGTGGGTAACAGAACCTGGTCTGAGCCCCGCAAGTCACCCCTCCTTGGATTCCCCTAGGTCGCTAGTTTTCAGAAATGCACAGGTTTGGTAGGTTTTCCTAGGTGCCGGCTGAGCTAGAGGCCAAAATCTACAGGTAGGCACTTCGCAAAAAACACCTCTGTTTTCTTCCAAAAATTTGGATGTGTCCACGTTGCGCTGTGGGGCGTTTTCTGTCGCGGGCGCTAAGCCTACCCACACAAGTGAGGTATCATTTTTATCGGGAGACTTGGGGGAACGCTGGGTGGAAGGAAATTTGTGGTTCCTCTCAGATTCCAGAACTTTCTGCCACAGAAATGTGAGGAACATGTGTTTTTTTAGCCAAATTTTGAGGTTTGCAAAGGATTCTGGGTAACAGAACCTGGTCCGAGCCCCGCAAGTCACCCCTCCTTGGATTCCCCTAGGTCTCTAGTTTTCAGAAATGCACAGGTTTGGTAGGTTTCCCTAGGTGCCAGGTGAGCTAGAGGCCAAAATCTACAGGTAGGCACTTCGCAAAAAACACCTCTGTTTTCTTCCAAAAATTTGGATGTGTCCACGTTGCGCTGTGGGGTGTTTTCTGTCGCGGGCGCTAAGCCTACCCACACAAGTGAGGTATCATTTTTATCGGGAGACTTGGGGGAACGCTGGGTGGAAGGAAATTTGTGGTTCCTCTCAGATTCCAGAACTTTCTGCCACAGAAATGTGAGGAACATGTGTTTTTTTAGCCAAATTTTGAGGTTTGCAAAGGATTCTGGGTAACAGAACCTGGTCCGAGCCCCGCAAGTCACCCCTCCTTGGATTCCCCTAGGTCTCTAGTTTTCAGAAATGCACAGGTTTGGTAGGTTTCCCTAGGTGCCGGGTGAGCTAGAGGCCAAAATCTACAGGTAGGCACTTCGCAAAAAACACCTCTGTTTTCTTCCGAAAATTTGGATGTGTCCACATTGCGCTTTGGGGCGTTTCCTGTCGCGGGCGCTAGGCCTACCCACACAAGTGAGGAATCATTTTTATCTGGAGACTTGGGGGAACGCTGGGTGGAAGGAAATTTGTGGCTCCTCTCAGATTCCAAAACTTTCTGCCACAGAAATGTGAGGAACATGTGTTTGTTTAGCCAAATTTTGAGGTTTGCAAAGGATTCTGGGTAACAGAACCTGGTCCGAGCCCCGCAAGTCACCCCATCTTGGATTCCCCTAGGTCTCTAGTTTTCAGAAATTTACAGGTTTGGTAGGTTTCCCTAGGTGCCGGCTGAGCTAGAGGCCAAAATCTACAGATAGGCACTTCGCAAAAAACACCTGTTTTCTTCCAAAAATTTGGATGTGTCCACGTTGCGCTATGGGGCGTTTCCTGTCGCGGGCGCTAGGCCTACCCACACAAGTGAGGTATCATTTTTATCGGGAGACTTGGGGGAACGCTGGGTGGAAGGAAATTCGTGGCTCCTCTCAGATTCCAGAACTTTCTGCCACAGAAATGTGAGGAACATGTGTTTTTTTAGCCAAATTTTGAGGTTTGCAAAGGATTCTGGGTAACAGAACCTGGTCCGAGCCCCGCAAGTCACCCCTCCTTGGATTCCCCTAGGTCTCTAGTTTTCAGAAATGCACAGGTTTGGTAGGTTTCCCTAGGTGCCGGCTGAGCTAGAGGCCAAAATCTACAGGTAGGCACTTTGCAAAAAACACCTCTGTTTTCTTCCAAAAATTTGGATGTGTCCACGTTGCGCTTTGGGGCATTTCCTGTCGCAGGCGCTAGGCCTACCCACACAAGTGAGGTATCATTTTTATCGGGAGACTTGGGGGAACGCTGGGTGGAAGGACATTTGTGGCTCCTCTCAGATTCCAGAACTTTCTGCCACAGAAATGTGAGGAACATGTGTTTTTTTAGCCAAATTTTGAGGTTTGCAAAGGATTCTGGGTAACAGAACCTGGTCCGAGCCCCACAAGTCACCCCTCCTTGGATTCCCCTAGGTCTCTAGTTTTCAGAAATGCACAGGTTTGGTAGGTTTCCCTAGGTGCCGGCTGAGCTAGAGGCCAAAATCTACAGGTAGGCACTTTGCAAAAAACACCTCTGTTTTCTTCCAAAAATTTGGATGTGTCCACGTTGCGCTTTGGGGCGTTTCCTGTCACGGGCGCTAGGCCTACCCACACAAGTGAGGTATCATTTTTATCGGGAGACTTGGGGGAACGCTGGGTGGAAAGAAATTTGTGGCTCCTCTCAGATTCCAGAACTTTCTGCCACAGAAATGTGAGGAACATGTGTTTTTTTAGCCACATTTTGAGGTTTGCAAAGGATTCTGGGTAACAGAACCTGGTCCGAGCCCCGCAAGTCACCCCATCTTGGATTCCCCTAGGTCTCTAGTTTTCAGAAATGTACAGGTTTGGTAGGTTTCCCTAGGTGCCGGCTGAGCTAGAGGCCAAAATCTACAGGTAGGCACTTCGCAAAAAACACCTCTGTTTTCTTTCAAAAATTTGGATGTGTCCACCTTGCGCTTTGGGGCGTTTCCTGTCACGGGCGCTAGGCCTACCCACACAAGTGAGGTATCATTTTTATTGGGAGACTTGGGGGAACATAGATTAGCAAAACAAGTGTTATTGCCCCTTGTCTTTCTCTACATTTTTTCCTTCCAAATATAGGAGAGTGTGTAAAAATGACATCTATTTGAGAAATGCCCTGTAATTCACATGCTAGTATGGTCACCCCGGAATTTAGAGATGTGCAAATAACCACTGCTCCTCAACACCTTATCTTGTGCCCTTTTTGGAAATACAAAGGTTTTCTTGATAGCAATTTTTTACTCTTTATATTTCAGCAAATGAATTGCTGTATACCCGGTATAGAATGAAAACGCACTGCAGGGTGCAGCTCATTTATTGGCTCTGGGTTCCTTGGGTTCTTGATGAACCTACAAGCCCTATATATCCCCGCAACCAGAGGAGTCCAGCAGACGTAACGGTATATTGCTTTCGATAATCTGACATTGCAGGGAAAAGTTACAGAGTAAAACGTAGAGAAACATTTATGTTTTTTTCACCTCAATTTCAATATTTTTCTTTTTCAGTTGTTATTTTATGTAGGAAACCCTTGTAGGATCTACACAAATGACCCCTTGCTGAATTCAGAATTTTGTCTACTTTTCAGAAATGTTTAGGTTTCTGAGATCCAGCATTGGTTTCATGCCCATTTCTGTCACTGACTGGAAGGAGGCTGAAAGCACAAAAAATTGCAAAAATGGGGTATGTCCCAGTAAAATGCCAAAATTGTGTAGAAAAATTGGGTTTTCTGATTCATGTCTGCCTATTCCTGAAAGCTGGGAAGCTGATGAGTTTAGCACCGCAAACCCTTTGTTGATGCCATTTTCAGGGGAAAAACCACAAGCCTTCTTCTGCAGCCACTTTTTCCAATTTGTTTGAAAAAAACAAAATTTTCCCTGTATTTTGGCCAATTTCTTGGCCTCCTTCAGGGGAACCCACAAAGTCTGGGTACCTCTAGAATCCCTAGGACGTTGGAAGAAAAGGACGCAAATTTGGCTTGGTTAG
Source organism: Pleurodeles waltl (assembly GCF_031143425.1). Taxonomy (NCBI): domain Eukaryota; kingdom Metazoa; phylum Chordata; class Amphibia; order Caudata; family Salamandridae; genus Pleurodeles; species Pleurodeles waltl. The sequence goes on from NC_090446.1 coordinate 28,497,655, forward strand.
CTTATGTGGACAAAAAGTTATGAGGGCCTAAGTGCGAACTGCCCCAAATAGGCAAAAAAAGGCCTGGCACAGGAGGGGGAAAAGGCCTGGCAGCGAAGGGGTTAAAACACTTCCCATACAATCCACCAATTAATAAATCCAACTTAATAAAAACAAAAAAGTTAAATGCATTACGAAAGTAAAACTAATACAAACTGTAGCAGAATATGTTTACACATAACTAATATTAAAATAACATTTATTTACAACACAAAAAGCAATACACCATAACTAAATATTTACAAAACAATGGGCCAGATGTAGCAAAGGATTTGCGCGTCGCAAACGGCGAAAATTGCCGTTTGCGAGGCGCAAATGCCTCTTTGCTATGCAGAAATGCATATTGCGAGTCGGGACCGACTCGCAATATCCATTTCAGAATCGCAAATAGGAAGGGGTGTTCCCTTCCTATTTGCGATTCGGAGTGGCATGCAATACCATTTGCGACCGCATATGCGGTCGCAAAGGGTGTCGCAGTTACCATCCACTTCAAGTGGATGGTAAACCACTCGCAAATTGGAAGGGGTCCCCATGGGACCCCTTCCCCTTTGCGAATGGACCCAATACTATTTTTTCACATATTGGCCGCAGTTTTATTGAGGGATTATTTACAGCATGTCAGCCCCTCTTTTATGAGGGCCATAAATCATTCTTACGTGTTGTAAAGGGCAATAAATTCATTATACCTTTGATACATTTGTGTCATAATCGCTTTCTTTAGCAACTTTCTATTTAGACGATAATTATCTATTACATGCTGCTTGCACTTTGTTTTCAATCACTCTCCCGCGTTGTCCGTCATTTATCGCTAGGAGTGTACTCGTATTTTCGTTTAGGCTTAGCTCGCTACCTTGTTTTGGTCCTTGTGTCCCGCTCTCCAGTGGACCTGGGCTGCGAGTGCCGTGTTACCGAGTACCTCCCCTGACTGTCTTACCCTGCTGTGAGGCATCCCAAGGTAAGTAGCCTTGCCACCCCGCTGCACTGGGTGTGGCCTTTGTAGTTCTTTTTTCCTTTCTTTCCACTTCTTGTAGCCGTTCTCGTCTGACAACCCAGCCTGCAACGCTTCTGGGTGCCTGCTGATCTGTTGGTGTGGGTGGGTGGGTGTCTTCCTCCACCTGGCTGCCCGGTCACCTGCACTTGACTGGGGTGCCAGGCAGCCCCTTTTTAAGTGGATTTGTGGCCCCCGGGGGTGACCCCCTCTCCTTGCTTAGTTTCAAAAATTGCGCCCTTTCCTTATTGGCTGATTACTCCTCGCTGTACCCCTCTCCCTTCCGTTTCCGCCCGACTTTGCCCCTACGATGGGGCCGGAAATGGGGGGGGGGGGAGGGGGGCTTCCGCCCTCTCCTTAGTCCTTTGTTTGGTGCGCCCAAAATTGGCGCAATACCTTTGCTCAGGGCCGCGGTGGGGTTTCCGCTCCGGCCACTCTGAGCTCCCGGTGGTCGCGGGCCTTCGCCCCAAACCCCTCCAGATGGCCCATTCCCGCAAAGAAGATAACAGTCTGTAGTTTTGTTGGAACATATTGGCCGCAGTTTTATTGAGGGATTATTTACAGCATGTCAGCCCCTCTTTTATGAGGGCCATAAATCATTCTTACGTGTTGTTGTAAAGGGCAATAAATTCATTATACCTTTGATACATTTGTGTCATAATCGCTTTCTTTAACAACTTTCTATTTAGACGATAATTATCTATTACATGCTGCTTGCACTTTGTTTTCAATCACTCTCCCGCGTTGTCCGTCATTTATCGCTAGGAGTGTACTCGTATTTTTGTTTAGGCTTAGCTCGCTACCTTGTTTTGGTCCTTGTGTCCCGCTCTCCAGTGGACCCGGGCTGCGAGTGCCGTGTTACCGAGTACCTCCCCTGACTGTCTTACCCTGCCGTGAGGCATCCCAAGGTAAGTAGCCTTGCCACCCCGCTGCGCTGGGTGTGGCCTTTGTAGTTCTTTTTTTCTTTCTTTCCGCCACGCCGCACTTTGGGTTACCGCTCAAGGGCGGCTCCCCCATTGTTTGCGTTAGTTGCAACCGGCGAGCCGTAAAGCTGCCCACAGGTTGTCCCAAAATACTTCTGTCCCTTGCCTGGATAGTTGTACCCCGTCTGCTGCAAAGTACTCTGGTCGTTGAAGGTTGATTAGACCGTGTCTGACACTCTCCCAGGTCCTGGTCAATGTCAAGCTTCATCCTGACTATGATTCACCACACCTTTTCCTGGTACCGTATCTTGCACCTTCATCATTTAGGAGTGAGATACTGTGCTCCAGATCTGGCAGGCCTACAGACCTGAACCTACCTCTCAATTTGGGATATGCCTTTACCTGTCTCCCAGACATGCTGTTTCTGTAGACAACTACAGCTCCAGACAGACAGATCATTTTGGCCCGGTAACAGATGCAAACATGGGTCACTCTCCTGCCCCACCTGATGTCTGTTCATAATAGCAAGCTTTGCCCTATGTTCCTCGATGGACCTTCCAAAAATCATTGGCCTCCTACATTGGTCTCTGAAGTTTGGCTGATGATATCTATCTGTTCTTCTATTCAATAAACTTATCAGTATTGCCAAGGCTTTATTGAGTTGGCTGCTGTTCCCCATTTCCAACAGCCAGCTAGTCTTTACTCAGACAATGCCACCATCTAACTTATGTTCCTAAGGGTTCTGCCCCAGTTTATCATTTCAAGAGCAGGGTGGAAGTTAACAAAATTCCTCATCATATTTCATGAGTCCCAGCCATCTCTCATGATGAAGATATGTTGGCCTTTTCAAACAATGAAGACACCAGTGTTCATCGGTATACACATCACTCCAAATCATAGTAGAAGACTGAGTACTGGTAAAAAATGTAGATTTTGTAAGCAAGTTCTGTCCCTCTTGAACGTTCCCTGGGGAAAGTACTATAAATCCAAGAAAGTGTGTGACTGAATAAAAGGGAGAAGAATTTATAATGACAAATATCACCTTTTTCAAAAACATTTGAAGCCCTGCTGAGAGACCTGATGGTGAGCAAACAGAGATAAATAGTGATATTCGTTTACATAATCTCAAGTATCAGGAGAGGTACTGCAGATCAAATCTTCCAACTCCTACTGATGTCAAGTGAGGTTTGCCAAGTGACTATACTCACTGCCTTGACACTGATTTGTATGCATCACAGCCAAGTCCTGAAGAACATGGAATGGGGCTTAATGGTCCAGAGACCCTCTGGTTATTACCTCCAGAAATGTTTTCTTATCTTTATGTTCTTTAAGGTATTTGTACTATGTCTTTGATATTTTCCGAATTCATTGTGATTGCAACAGTTGAGTTATTTATTTAGATAAGGTTTTGGAGGAAGTTGATTTTGTAACTGCATGTACCAAGGAACTTGCAGGTGGGCATATTTACAGCAGGACTTTTGTCACTTTCTCTGTGCCACACAACACATTGAGGGCCTGATTATAAGTTTGGTGGTCCCAGGACCACCATGTTGGTGGTGGCGGTTGCACTGCCAACAGCCTGGTGGAGACTACTGCCATATTATGACCATGGTGGTGCTCCCAACAGAACACATGCCAAAGTACACCGGCACTGCCAGTGTGGTCTAGCTACCACGGATGACATGGACACGTATAGGCCGCCAGAGACCATGATTCTGCCAGATAGATTACGAGGTTTCACACGCCACGCTTTCCACCATAGTTGCACCACCACGGAAACCTAGGCAGAAACCAACTGTATAAAAGGAGACACCCACCTTCAAGAAGCTTGACTCGTCCAGAGCCATTATGTAACCAGAACTACACATCTTCCCGCTGCTCCTGTTTGCCCAGAGACACCGGAATCAACACTGAAGATGACAACAGCAACCACGAGTACACACACTCACTTGTCACTGTTGCAAATTGTCTCTGCTGCCCAGAGAAAACAAGTAGAACAAGCACCACTAACACACAAATACTCCCACACAAACAATGTCAGCCATTTTCTAAAATGCCCCAAGAAAAGATATCCAGGACAAATATGTAACGTCGAAACCAACAACTGGTTGGTCCAAATATGTAATAGAAAACATAGTAAATATTAAAAAGTGCAAGGCCATAGGCCAGTCCAAATATAAATTGTGCAACATGCACTTTATGGACATCTTGGCGCCCCGAACTTGAATCCTGACTGCCTTGTAACTTCCTGAGATAGGGGCATGAGGGGGGCAGGTGGGCACCACAGGGTTTAGTGGGGTGGGGAGAGGTTTGGGCTTTGGCTTGGGAGGGGGAACTTTGGGATTGGGCTTGGTAGGGGGGTTTAGGTCTGGGCTTAGGGGAGGGTTGGGTTCTTTTGGGAGGGGTGGACATCTTGGCGGGTGGAGGGGTATGGGTAGTTGGAGAGGGCTAGGGGAGGTCTTGGAGGTGGAAACTATGGGCCTGGGGAGGGAAACAGAGCATCTGGGGGTCTCATGGGGTGGGAGAGGAGAAGGGAAAGGTCAAAACATGAAAGGGAACACTTTCTTAGACACATGGGGACAGTCACCAGAATGGAATTTGGGAGTGGAGGATGAGGTAGTAGTTGTCTGATGTTTTGGTGTGCTCGTCGTGGGCAGTGTGGAAGGACAGGAGCCGCTGCCAGCCCAGAAGAGGGCGCAAAAGGAGAGTTGGACAAAGACTGCAGAAATGCACCCAAGGAAGATGTCAGCAGGTTCCTGCATGATGGCCTGGATGTCCCAAAGAGAGAAATTGGATGCAGGTGAGTTTTGGCGCTGGATTCCTCCAACAAGCCATGGTTCTGGCAAAGTTGCTTTTTGTATCAAAGTGGCACTGTCTGGACCCAGGAGGGAACTGGGGGCCTCAACGCTGTGTGAGTAGTCACTCCCTTTTCCTTTGTCCAGTTTCGTGCCAGAGCAGGGACTGGGTGTCCCTGAACCGGTGTAGACTGGCTTATGCAAGGAGTGCACCATCTGTGCCCTTCAAAGCATTTACAGAGGCTGGGGGAGGCTACTCCTCCCAAGCCTGTAACACCTATTTCCAAAGGGAGAGGGTGTAACGCCCTGCTCCCAAAGGAAATGGTTTGTTCTGCCTTCCTGGGACTGAGCTGCTCAGACCCAAAGGGAGACTATGCAGTCGGGCAGAGATATCCACATGATAAAGCATGGGGACGATTAAAAGAGTTTACTAAACTTGTTTTTTTGTAAACTCCTCCCCCACACCATAAGTGTGCAGCATTGTTTACACCACATCTGGCCTGCTATGTGGTAGTTCTTTTGATAGTAGAAATAGATCATTGCACAACACATTGCACAACCTGGGGAGACACAGCTTTGAAATTAGGAAAAGGTGAGGAGAGAATCAAACAGCATTCTGCTTCTTCATAAGTGTGTCCCATCAATCATGGAAAAAAGATTACAGTTAAGTTAATAGTTAAGTTATCCTATTCAAATACTCTTTATCAGCCCACATAAGTTAGTTACAGATGTCTAAGCTGGAATCCAAAATGGTGAGAAAACACATTTTCAATCTAAAAGACTTCTTTGCATCATTTTTTCAGGGTTTTTAACAGCTGCTCAGAGCAGGCGTTAAAAGGAGGCTCCCATTGGTTTCAATGGGCCTCTGGGTGCTTTGCAGGATTATCTTCAACATTTTTTACACTAGTCCTGCAAATCGCTGAACTAGCTTCAAAATTTATGACGCTAGTTCCCTAACTACCATGATGATGCGCTGTATTTTAAATATATGGTGGTGTTGAGGGGCGCTAAGTAGTGCAAGCAAAGTGGAGCTACAGTAGGTGCAGCACCACTTTTCCTAAATCTGCACCTGAGTCTTTGTATAGTCTAGATACATTGAGATTTATTTTACAGAGGAAAAAGAGGCTGGAGTGCAATTAACAAAATATAATTAATGTAGTTTTATCCCAGTGTTTATCCAGAACGGTCACCCAAACCTTAAATGCCAAGTTTATCAAAGTTTCTCTCATGCATCACATGAATTATAAATTGGCATTCATTGTTGTATTTCACCTGCTTGAAGTATGATATCCAGTATCCATTCATCGACCAATCTATGCATCTTTTTCCTATGAAAGTAGCGTACCTAAAAAGTGCAGTTCTCAGAAAATGCACTGCTGAACATTGAAATGAAAGATTAGGCATGGAATGCAGGCATCCTATTTTTCAGGAAATTGAGATATTCATTCTATACTTAGATACCACTGCTCATTGCAGGGTTGAATTATATTTGTTTGTCACCTCTCAAAACTCAGTTAAGAGGTCAATATGGCTGTATCCTCCTTGATTGGCTATCTGTGTTGTGCACAACAGCCCATTTACTTTTATTTACACTGTTTGCAACACAAAATATAAAATTAAAGCTATTTTGCTATTCTTTCTTTTTTTAATCCAGAAACTGAGTTCATCATCAAATTCAGGGAGGTCATCTGAAGGACTCACTGTACTTTTGTTGTTCTAGAAAGTGCCCTCATCCATAGTTGTGTCTTTAAGAGCCTTATCATTTCTGGGCAGGAATTGATTATTTATATTAATCATTGTCTGTCACTCAACATTGTGAGGAGAGAGAATGGTTGTTCTGACCCTGAAATTGCCCCAGATAAATTGAACACCTGCTTCGGGCATACACAGGCTTCAGGGCATGCTCCATACTTTATTGCTGGCATGCTAAGTTTGATCCTAATGCTAATTGTTCAGTGGCTTTAGATCCAAGTAGGCATTCATTTAGTCATCCAAGTAGTCTTTTACATATGCTATTTCTGAGTTAAGCATCTGTGCACTTGGTTTAACTCTTAGAATATTCATAAACAATCCATTTGAAGATGTCGAAAGTAGACGTGCTGCCTTTGGTGTTATAAGTTCAGTAACAGGCAATTTTGTTCCCATAGGTGGGTCCTGCTGTTGCAGGTGCAACATGCAATTGAGTAGGGAGCAAATCAGTTCCACAGTGCCCTCACAGTTGCACTGATTTATCTACAAGGCAAGTTGGATCCTGGAAGGAGAAGGTGACCCCAGACACATCCATTCTGTGGGGGTACTCTACAGGTGTATGAAGGGGACAGCACCTTCTGAACCGGACAGTGCATGGGTGATATACATGCACTGGATATACTAATGGTTGCTGCAATGTGTCTATATCAATTGCCTTGTTAGATGTTTAAGTTGGAGAGTATTTACACAACATATTTTTTGTAATATATATTGTTTATGGTGCATATGTCTTTTTCATAATCTCTGACAATACTTTGTAGTATTAAATATGATAGAGCAGGTATATAAAAAGAGGCTCTTCTTTATCACACTGTGCTTCAATTTTTACTATGAAAAGTATCTTTGAAACTGTTTCTTTCAACAGGTGTACATCCACACATTGCGTGCAAAAATTCTCAACCAGTTATAACCGTTAAAATCCTCCATGAAAAATTGACGTTCCACCACCTATATTTTTTAAATCGACCTCTGCTTCTTTCTATCTTCTGTCTTCCTCTTCTGTATACAAGTTAATCTACCAATCTCATGCCTATCTGCCTTAAAGATTTTTGGAAACCATAATAATAATAATTCCAGCTATTAATTGTATCTCACCTAGCCCCTCTCATAATCATATCTGTGTCGTGTCAATAATTACCACAAAGAAACTGGCTGGAATGCCTAGAATGAGCATACAAAACTAACCTCAATAACCAATGGACTGACCACTAACTAGGCTCCGTGTAGCGTGCTACTCATGATAAAGAGCTTTGATACCTCGTCAGAGTTAGTAAACGCCATACAAATACAATTTATAATTATTATTATAACAAGGTTGCTCGCTTTTCAGATGATCCAATTCTATTAAATAGAATCATCTACAATGAAAAATGAATAAAAGCGGGTAGCCCTTTCTGTATCCTGGAATCAGTAGAATGGCACTAATGTACTCTTCCAAAGTCACATTCTCATTTTGGAGCCTGACATTTGTATCAAATGACACATTAAACTCTTGACAAAAGTGGCTGCTTCTTCATTGACATTTGGTTATGTTTGTTCTACTTTTGCAAAGGTTCTGCAGCATACGCAACAATGAAATGACTTAATTTATGGTATAATCCTCCTTGTGGTGTCAATATCTCAAAAAGCAATAGCATTTGGATCAGTTAATAAACTAGTCCCTTTGTCAACCTCCATTATCACAGCTTTTGCAGTTGCACCCCCACTCCTTTGTAATATGAATTTAGTGATGGACCTGTACTCCACAAACAAGTGTTTCAGCATGTAATATGTGGAGTGCCAACAGGCTGGAAACTCCTGTAAGAAGTCTTTCACAGAGACTATAAAATCCTCAACTTCTTCTGGGTTTTGAAGGAATAACTAAAATGAATGTAAATCCTGCAAAAGGTACAAAGAATGTCAAATATATTTTCTTTTTAAGGCCTTCCTGAACAATTTGAATAAAACAACAAGATAAATGTAGGATTCTAAAGTATCCTCTGTAAACTATGGTTTTGACAATCTTGCTGCCATTCTCAGTAGCGATTAATCCATTGATAAGATATCTGGGATGAACCTTTTTGAAAATTTTCACATTAAGGCCCATATTTATACTTGTTGATGCAAACCTGCGTTAGCGCAGGTTTGCGTCAAAAAGTATAGCGCCAGCTAGTGCCATTCCAGGATGCCAGCCGGGCACCATATTTAAGGAATGGCGCAAGCCGGCGCTAAGGTACATGACGCCAACCAGGCATGGGAGGCGTAGGGAAAACTGGGGGTTGTGCAGGAAAGAATGGCGCTAGTCAGGTTAGAGTAAAAAAAATGACTCTAACCTGACTAGCGCCATTTTTTTGTCACACATCCCCCATGGACATGACTCCTGCCTTAGTAAAGACAGGAGTCATGCCCCCCCAGCCCAATGGCCATGCCCATGGGACTTATGGGCATGGCCATTGGACACAGTGCCATATAGGGGGGACCAGGTTAGGCTCCCCATGGCACGTTTAAAAAACATCGAAAATGCTTACCTGGACTTACCTGGGATGGGTCCCCCCATCCTTAGGTGTCCTCCAGGTGTGGGTGCGGGTGGGTGGGGTTTCCTGGGAGCAGGGAAGGGCACCTGTGGCTTGTTTCCTTGGTCTCATACCATGGAAAAAGGCCAACAGGTCCCCTAACGGCTCCCCTGACCCAGGCGTTAAATAATGGTGCTAAGTAGGCTTAGAACCATTATTTAAGGCCCTCCTCTTCCCGTGCGTGATTTTTGCATGGGAGGATAAATAAGGTGCTAGGGCCCTAGAGTCATTTTTTGCCCGGGAACGCCTACCTTGCATCTCATTCACGCAAGGTGGTTTTCCGCAGGAAAAAATGAAATGTCTAGCGCGAAAATATAAATATGGAGTTAAGTTTGCGCCGGATTTGCGTAAAAAAAATGACGCAAATCTGGAGCAGAGTATAAATATGGGCCTTAGTGACACTACTCTACAATGCTCAATAAGGGTAGGATCCTATAATTTATAAAACTAACCTGCAGATCAGAGCAAATAAGGCACAGGCCCTCCCATCCTTTGCTTGACCCTAAGATGACCACCTCCATTTAAAAGCACACTCCAGAACGTTCTTACTTCTAAACTACATACATTGGGATCCTGAATTTCTCCACCTCAACAGCAACCCAAATTGTAGACAGGAGGGGGCTGAGAATAATCCTTTACACTCCAAAGTGCTGCACCTTGCTATTCAACAATCTGCATTGCGGCATCATATAAAATTATTTAAGTGGTACTAACCCAGGAAGGATAACGACTTCTGCACCTCACCCTACCTCCCAATATTCGGCACCTCCGTCGAACATCTCAAGGACTACCCAAACCCTACTAGGTGCACCCCATGCAAAGTATACAGTAGGGTCAGCTCTCAAAATGGTAGACTCCAAACTGCACGACCCCAAAGAAGTGTGGGGAGGTCTGAAAGATACCAAACAAACACAAAAGAGACACAAGCAGGACCCCCTGGCCCCAGACTACCTTATAAAATCTAAATCTGAGAACTCCACAACTCTGGACCTAATAATGCAGTAACTCGACATGCTACAAGTGCCTACTCAATTGGCAAAATCTACCACAGAAACTCTACAGAGTGACCTTGCATCTTTGAAACGAGAATGATACAGCTGGGTGCCAAAGTCTCCGAAATAGAATCACGGATAAACCTCCTAGAGGACGACAAACACAGTTCTTCTAAAACTTTATCAACTGGAAAGGAGCATTACTTTGCTTGAAGGTAGAAATAGAAGGGGCCACTTGTGCATTTTTGGACTTCCTGAAGGTAGCGAAAACCAAGCTCCTTCTTGTACAACGTTTACTGAAAAACAGATTCCCCAAGTACTCAATATAAACTTAGACAAGGACTTTGAAATACCCTGAGTACACACAGTGCCCACACATAAGCCTGCAAACAGCAAAGCTCCAAGAGCCTCCATTTTCAGACCCCTCTGATACTTACATACTGAGGCCATCCTCACACAGATGAAGAAAATACAGAGAATTAAGTGGCAAGGTGCCTCCATTGGGATCTCTCAAGATTACTCCAAAGACACTGTCAAGAAAGAAAAGGTGTTCCTTTCCCAAAGGAAAACTTTGAAAGATCTGTCAATACAATTTTCAGATGTTGGTCCTGCACGAATAAAAAGAACTTACTACAGCAAAGCCATCATTTTTGAAGCCCCCAAGGAACTGGAATCCTATTTAAGGAAATCCAAGATCTGAAAATGACTTCTTAAAAACTCGGAAGAAATGGATATCACTTCACACATTTTTTTTATTTTTTATTGGCATTGATATTAAAACAGTAACACATATAGAACAATAACCCTTGCCCAAAGGGCACAATCATTACACAAGTATTTACAGTACTCTTGTCAGTAAAAAAAGATTTCTCTGGTAAGCCACATATAACATCTGCTGAGCATTCTGTTATACAGATAATGCAGTTCCATCAACCCTCCACAGATGTTGAGATCATGTCCATTGTCATGGGAGCCCAGTAGTCTTTCAGGCGAGATGCTTGAAGTAATTCTTCTGCATAAGTCCCCAATTGGTCTTTACAGTACACTATATCCTTGTACCATTGCATTTCCATTCGGCAGCTGTTCCCCCCAGCATATGGCTACCCTGCATTTAGCCAGCAGAAGAGCCACCACCACACGTTTAGTAATTGAAGGTTGCAATAATTTAACATAGCCTAATAGACATACACAAGGATCACAAGAGACAGGTTCATTTATAACTGCTGTGAGTGTCTGAGTAACATAATCCCAGTATTTATATATTTTAGGACATTGTCATGCCAGTTGCAGAATATTTGCACCAGGTTCCCGACATCTATGACAGTGATCATTCTCCTAGAAGCCATAACTGGCCAGTTGTATAGGTGTGTAATACATCTGCTGCAGAAACTAAAAATTTATAATACGCAGGTTTCCATTAGCTATAAGTCAACTAGTCAACATGCAGCAGAAAGTCCAATCTAATAATGTCATCGGTAGGTCAAGTATCATCATTATCAAGGGGCCCTGTAGCACAGTGTTTTGTATCCTTCTGTACTATGTTATAGAGGATGGTAATCAGACCTGTGCAGGAGTCTCTTGTCAATACTGCTTGGAGCTTGCCTAACATGGCGGGCATGTGGGTGGTTGGCTAGTACTCTCTCAGAGCAGCCACAGTTTCAAATATGCAAAGTGCATGAGGCAACTCACGACCGAGAACTTAATGAATGTATCATCTGGGAATAGATCCCCAAGGGTTCACAATCCTGCATCCCAGAACAGGGCCATTGCCTTTGACTCTTGTGTGACTAAAAGGTTAGGATGCTGCGTAAATGGCATTGCCAGAACATTGAGTTGTTGTGTAGCCATTTAAGCTGTAGTTTTAGACACATTATTTTAGCACACTAGGCCTGTCGCTGTGCAATTTACCCTAGATATGTTTTATTCTAGCTTCATTACATTATTTTAACAATAGACACATTTGCGGTCTTGTTTTATTTTCTCTATCTAGCTGTTCTTCGCCTAGGTCAGCACTGCGTTCTTAAACAAGACATTTCTTTCACTCTGTGTTTTTCTCAAGGCTGCAGTAAGATAGGTTGCTGGAAAAATGGTACGCCTTGTCTTCAATATTCAAAGAAACATATACACTCTTATGTGGGGATCCTTTCGTGGAACATCAGCTCTTTTATTATAAAAACACTACTTTGACCCATGTGCATTAGAGGGAGATTCCAGCCAGATGACCATGACTGTATGCTGATTGCTGAATGCTTTGGTGCAGCTGCTTATGTAGACTACAGGCCTCTTGCTCATGTATGAGGGATGATGTCTTCCCAGGAGGAACCTGAAGGGCAGAATTAGAGCTTAACAAGCCTCGGTAGAACTAGTCTTAACAACCGTAGTGACCACATGGTAGCGTTATTTTTGTGTTTTACTCTCCTTGTCACAATTTTAATTCTGTTGTGCTTCATCGTCCTAGTTATTGCAATACATTATTTATTATCTAAGATGCAGTTACTTCAATAAAACCTTATTGAGCTATACTCTGCCTCTGATGGTCCTTGCATATGTGAGACTAATGTAACTGAGAGAAAAGGATGAGATCTGAGTGACCACAATTTCCCTGAGGAGTCATTGGTGTCATGTGTCTGGTTGCTCAATCATCCCTGTTCTTGGGTGGAGATGAGGCACTGTTAGTTATCCAGAAGAAAAATTGTATTAGGCCGCCAGGTGTCACCTGGTGTGGGTTCAGACTCAGTCCCCCGCAGTCCAGGCGATTCTGCCACCCAAATCCAGTAGTCTCATTAGGATAATAAGAACCTACGCGACAGCGTGGTCGTCAACTAGTCCAGGCACCTATAGCTTGCCATGCCCACAAGGTACTATTAAGGGTGCTAATATTACCACTTATGGAACATCAGAGTGGATAATTTTATAGGAACCCCCGCATCCCACAGATGATAGAGGTAGAAATGTGGTGTTTTGAAGCCACCCATGTCAAATGGGAGCACGAGCTGCACCTATGCGATCCCTAATTCCTTGCCTCCCGAGGCAAGTGCCGTCAGTAAAGATTGCAAGGTCTTGAAGAAATGCTGAGTTTGAGAGATTGGGGTATTTATAAACAGGTAAAGGAACTGTGGCAATATGACCATTTCTGCACCGCTACGTGGTCTGCTAAGGGTAGTGGAAGACAAGACCAACGCTGTACCTTGTCCTCTAATTTAGTGACAGCTTTGCCATTATTATATTGGATGATCGTTTCCTGATCCCTATGCACCCAGATACCCATATATTTCACAAGATACATACACCACTGTAATAGAAACTCTGTGTGAACCACCGTGGTGCTCTCTGTAAGCGGGAGCACATACGATTTCTCCAAGTCTATACTCAGGCCGGAATGCCATTCAAACCTCACATATTCCTTAACAAGAGTATCTAAGTAGGTCTTTGCTTCTCTCACATACAATAATATGTCACCTGCATAGAGAGATATGGCCAGTGGGTGCAGACAAAAATGAAGGGATGCTGTTGTGTGGTGCTGTCCGACAATACACGCTCATGGTTCTACAGCTAGGGCAAATAAAAGCAGCAATAGGAGACAACCCTGACGGGTGCCCCTTTATACCAGAAATGCATCCAATGTTGCTCATTGATCTGTATTCTAGCAACTGGATCTGCTAACAACAAACAGATCCAGGATAGGAAGCCAATGGGAATGCCCACTCTTTGTAAGATAGTAAACATATAGGTCCAGGATGTAGCACTGCCACAGCTTTGAAGGATGGGACTGTGTGGTATAGCAGAACAAAGATGATCCGACGAGTATGTGTAATGCTACTAGATGATATGAACCCGGCCTGATCTAGATATTAATTTAGCCAAACTTTTTTTGTCTGAATTAATAAGGGATAATGGACAATATGAGTCACAACACCCCCCAGGCTTATCTGGCTTAAACAGCGTGACTACAAGGGCTTCTTTCAGGGAGGACACTAGGATAGCGGCATACTCTTTGTAAAATTCCCCAGGTGGGCCATCAACACCCGGAGCCTTGCCATTGGGAAGTCATTGAATTTCCTTTTCAATCAATCAATCAATCAATCAGTACACTTGAAGAGTGTGCTACTCACCCATGAGGGTCTCAAGGCGCTGAGGGGGGGGTGCTGCTACTGCTCGAACAGCCAGATTTTGAGAACCCTCCTGAATGTCAGCAGGTCTTTGGTCTATCATAGGAGCAATGGGAGGGTGTTCCAGGTCTTGGCGGCGAGGTGGGAGAAAGATCTGCCTCCGGTGGTCGCTCTTCAGATGTGAGGGACGGAGGTGAGGGCGAGGTCGGCTGAGCGGAGCTGGTGGTATGGGGTGTAGAAGGTGAGTTGTCTGTTGAGGTAGGCTGGACTGGTGTTGTGGAGTGCCTTGTGTGCGTGAGTGAGGAGCTTGAAGGTTATCATTTTGTTGACGGGGAGCTAGTGTAGGTCTCTCAGGTGGGGAGTGATGTGACTGTGGCGGGGTACGTCGAGGATCAGGTGTGCAGAGACGTTTTGCATACGTTACAGTCATTTGAGGAGTTTGGCCAGGGCTCCTGCGTAGAGGGCGTTTCCGCAGTCAATTCTGCTGCTGACGAGGGCCTGGGAGACTGTTTTTCTTGTTTCTGTGGGGATCCATCTGTAGATCTTGCGGAGCATGCGGAGGATGTTGAAGCAGGAGGAGGAGACGGCGTTGACTTACTTGGTCATGGAGAGTATTGAGTCGAGGATGACGCCCAGGTTGCGTGCGTGGTTGGTGGGTGTCGGGTCTGCTCCCAGTGCAGTACACCACCAGGAGTCATCCCAGGCTGAGGGGTTGGCGCTGAGGATGAGGACCTCTGTCTTATCCAAGTTCAGCTTCAGTCTGCTGTTCTTCATCCATTCGGCAACGGCCTTCATTCCTTCATGGAGGTTGGATTTGGAGGTGAGGGGGTCCTTGGTGAGCGAGAGGATCAGTTGGGTGTAGTCGGCGTAGGAGATGATGTTGAGGTCGTGCAGCCGGGTGATGTGGGCGAGCGAGGCCATGTAGACATTGAATAGTATTGGGCTGAGGGACGATCCTTGAGGTACACCGCAGATGATCTTGGAGGCTTCGGATCAGAATGGGGGGAGGCGGATGCTCTGGAATCTGCCGGAGAGGAAGGAGATGGTCCAATCAAGAGCTACATCCCGGATCCCTGCATTGTGGAGGCGTGCGCATAGGGTGCGGTGGCAGACGGTGTCGAAGGCGGCAGACAGGTCAAGGAGGATGAGGGCTGCAGTTTTACTGTTGTCAAGCAGGGCCCGGATGTCCTCGGTGGCAGCGATGAAGGCAGTTTGGGTACTGTGGTTGCTGCGGAACCCTGACTGGATTGGGTCCAGGATGTTGTTCTCTTCGAGGTAGTGGGTCATTTGTCTGTTGACGATCTTCTTGATGACCATAGCTGGGAAAGGGAGCAGGGAGATGGGACGGAAATTCTTGAGGTCTCTCGGGTCCACCTTGGGTTTCTTGAGTAGCGCGTTGATCTCAGCGTGCTTCCAGCTTTCAGGGAAGGTCACGGTCTCGAAGGAGATGTTGATGATTTTGCAGAGGTGGGGTGCGATGATAGCGCTGGCTTTGTTGAATATGTGATGTGGGCATGAGTCAGACGCAGAGCCAGAGTGGATAGTGCATATGGTATTGATGACGTCGTCTACGTTTACGTTGGCCCAGGTGAGCAGGGGGTCATAGTCGATGGTGGGTGAAGAGTCTGAGGTGTTGGTGGTTGTCAGGGTGGTTTGGTTGTTGAAGCTGTCAAGGATGTCAGTGATCTTGTGGTGGAAGAAGGTGGCGAGGGAGTCACACAGGTCTTGCGACGGTGGGATGTCGTTGGTGTTGGAGCTGAGGTTGGAGAGTTCCTTCACGATGTTGAAGAGCTTCTTGCTGTTGTGTGCGTTGTTGTTAAGGCAGTCTTTGAAGGAGGTTCTTTTGGCAGATCTGATGAGGTGATGGTGTTTGCGGATGGCGTTCTTGAAGGCTGCATGGCTGTCCGGTGTCTGTTCGCGGAGCCATTTCTTCTCCAGCCTCCGGCAGGTTTGCTTGGAGGCTTGGAAGTCCAGGGTGAACCAGCTGGCTCTCTTGCCGGTGCGTCTGTTGGAGGGTTTCTTGAGTGGGGCGAGGGTGTTGGCGCAGTCTTCGATCCAGCGCCGGAAGTTGCTGGCTGCGAAGTTGGGGTAGGTGGGTTCGGCGGGCAGGTTTTGGCCGAGGCCAATGTTCAGCTGGTCTTTGCTGACTTTGCTCCAGCCGCGGCGGGGGATCTTTTGGTGTGGTGGTGCGAGGTGAGTTTCTGGAAGGTGAAGTGGATGCAGCGGTGGTCGGTCCAGGGGAGTCCGGTGGTGTGGCTGAAGGTGACATGGGATCTTGTGGAGAAGACGGGGTCCAGCATGTGGCCGGCGGAGTGGGTTGGTATTGTGATGAGCTGTCTGAGTCCGAGGGTGGCGAGGTTGTCGATCAGGGTGGTGGAGTTAGTGTTGTTGTTGTTGTTCTCAAAGTGAAAGTTCAGGTCTCCGAGGAGGATGTAGTCTGAGGAGGCCAGGGCATGCCTGCTGACGAAGTCGGCGATGGAGTTGCAGAACTGAGGCCGTGGGCTGGGGTCTGTAGATGAGAGTTCCTCTGAGGGTGGTGTTGGGGTTGGCGTGGATCTGGAAGTGCAGGTGTTCGGTGGTGATGAGGGTGTGGTCGGTGGAGGTGGTGACCCTGATGGTGTTCTTGTGGACTATGGCGATTCCGCCTCCGACTCCGTTGGTGCGGTCCCTGCGGGTAATCTTGTAGCTGTCCGGAATGGATATGGTGATGTCCGGAGCTGAGGAGGCGCTCATCCAGGTCTCTGTTAGGAAGGCGACGTCTCTGGGGTGGAGGTGTCGAGCAGGTCCCAGAGTTCGACGGTGTGTTAGCGTACGGAGCAGGTGTTCAGAAGGATGCATCGGAGGTGGTTGCGATCTGTCTCGGTGGGTGGTTTGACGGTTTGGAGGCTGGTGAATCTGCAGTTCCGGCAGATGAAGGGTCCTTGGGTGTGCTTCGGGGCGGCCAGGAAGCAGGTGTGTGATCGCCCGGTGTTGACTGCGAGGAGGGTGCTGGCGGTGTAATGGCGTTAGTTGTCGTGTGGATGCAGGGACCAGGTGTCCTTGGGCTGGGCTCGGCCCAGGCACGGATGGGTGCAGACAGGCTTTCCTTAGGTGCGCCTTCGGCACGCCAGCGGTGCGGCCGCACAGCGGCCACCATATAAAGGGAGGTGGGAGGGAGGGGCAGCTGGAAGGTGGGAGCAGGGCAACAAATAGGTGAGCAGGGGGTCGGGGCTGCAGGGACGCAGCGGCGGGAAGTGGGAGAGGGAGGCAGAAGCCAAAGGGAATCAGGAAAAACAAACGAAACAAACCAAAACAAAACAAAAAGAAATACAGTACCGATGCAACCTAGGGCCTACCACTGGCCACCAGAGATGAGGCACAGGTGGTAGCCTGCGAGTGGAGGAGGGCCTCAAACCCAGGTCGGGCAGCAGCAGCAAGCTGGGGACACAGACATAGCAGGTGGTGCTGTTGCGGCGAGGGGAGTGACCTGTCTGAGAGCAGGGTGAAGGGTTGCTCCTTTCACCGCGCATCGGGCACCATATAAGGGAAGGTGGGAGGGAGGGGCAGCTGGGAGGCGGGAGCGGGCGGCGAATGGGCGAGCATGGAAGTGGGGCAGCAGGGACAAAGCAGCGGGAAGCGGGAGAGGGAGGCAGAAGGCACAGGGAATCAGGAAAAACAAACGAAACAAAACGAAACAACACTAAAAAAGATAAAGTACTGATGCATCCTAGGGCCTACCACTAGCCACCAGGGATGAGGCGCAGGTGGTAGCCTGCGGGTGGAGGAGGGCCTTGAACCCGCATCAGGCAGTAGCAGCGAGCTGGGAAGGCGGATGCAGCAGGTGGTGCTGTTGCGACGAGGAGAGCAACCTGCCTGAGTGCAAGGTCAAGGGGAGCTCCTTTTAACGTGCAGCGGCCGCCATATAAGGGGAGGTGGGAGGACGAGGCAGCTGGGAGGCGGGAGAGGGGCAGCGAATGGGAGAGCAGGGGGCCTGGGGCGCAGGGACGCAGCGGTGGGAAGCGGGAGAGGGAGGCAGAAGGCACAGGGAATCAGGAAAAACAAATTAAAGAAAACTAAACAAAACGAAAAAAGATACAGTACCGATGCAACCTAGGGCCTACCACTGGCCACCATGGATGAGGCACATGTGGTAGCCAGCGGGTGGAGGAGGGCCTCGAACCCACGTCGGGCACCAGCAGCAAGCTGGGGAGGCGAACGCAGCAGGTGGTGCTGTTGCGGCAAGGGGAGCAACCTGCCTGAGAACCTTTTGATATCTTCTAGGGTAAACGGCTGGATGAGGAATTTAATCTGGCCCGTTGATAGCCATCCCTGCGCTATATCATTTAAATACTGTGCTACATCCTGAGCTGCTGCCATCTCCCTCCACCCATACAGTGCGAAATAGTAGGAAACAAATTGTTGAAGAATAGAATCATTATCACAGCATGATTACCCTTCTGGATTGCCTATATGCATTATATGGACTGTGGTTTTAAGGGTTTTGAGTTTATTGGCTGATCAACTCCCAGACTGGCCACCCTCCGCATATGCTTTGGACACATGTCATCTGGCTAAGTGCTGTATCTCCTGTTCTGCAGCCTCATTGTACTCAGTCATCTGCTCTCTGATTCGCACTAGTAAATTTGAAGAAGGGAGAGATGAATAAGCACCCTTGTGATCTTTCAGGGAGACTTCCAATGAACACATCCTGGACCTAGGAGCCTTCAGGATACCAGTTTGTGCTTCCATACACACCCCTCTTACAGTTATCTTAAATGCCTCCAAGAGGACCCCAGCTCTCAAGACTGATCCCTTATTCAAAAGGAAGAATGTTCCCATAGCCTCCAGGACAGTGCCCCGAAACACATGGTCCAGCAAGGCGAAATGCAAAAGATGCCTATACAAGGGTGGGGGGGTGCAAGTGGGAACATGCAGAGTCAGATACACTGTTGTGTGGTCTGAGAGAGTTCACAGGAGATGTCTTATTCCCTCTACTCATTCCTGCACTTCATCAGTAATCAGCCAGTAGTTGAAACAAAATCATGAGCCACGTACCGAGGAATAGAAAGGACCCACCGCAGCCCCATATGCTGCAAGCATCACACACTGGACACATTTTCATCAGACGGAATCCCATATTAATCTAGCAGCTTGCCTGACCTGCCCTCCACCTAAGGCAGACCAGTCCAACTCCGGTCTAAGCATACATTAAAGTCACCTTCCCAAAATAAGAGCAGTTGCGGCAAGGCATGCAAGCGGCTCCATAATTGCGAGAAGAAGTCAGGGTTATTAATATTGGGGCCATTGGAGTTACGCAAAGTCACTGTTGTGCCCCACAGCTTACACTGTGCTATACAATATAGTCCCTGATCATCAGTCTCAGAATGTGGCACCTCAAATGGTACCCCTTTTTTTAACCAAAATCATAACCTCTCTGACATAAGTAGAATAGGTCGATGCCAGATGGAAATTCACCCATCTTGTTCCCAATGTCACAGCAGCATGCCTAGACAAATGTGTTTCTTGTAAGTATGCAACATGCACTTGGTGCCACTCTAGGTATGCCAAGACCTGTCTAATCTTCTTGGGGTTATTCAACCCACTGACGTTCCATGTAAAAAACTAATAGGGGCCATTTTGGGACTACCACCAGTGCTCATAGCTATCAGAACATGTTGTGCTTATACAGTTTTGCATTATGTCCAAACCAGGCCCTATCATGTAGGTCACATATCCATGGGCAGAACAGCTTCCCTAACACCACGCTCCCACCTCCCACTTTAGCCTTCTCAACCTGCTAAAGGCACAAACCCATCCCCCTAGAAACAAGCAGAACATGAACACACTGCACCTCACACACCCCCTACTGGTGCCTCTAAGGCACACAGGACACTTGGTCTGGGGTGTAGACAGAGAGTGAGCTGACCTGTTGAACGGGGTGACCCAGCCATTTGTACATACAATACACCCTGGGAACAGATTGAAATAGAACAGGAACATTAACGGTTCAGGAGTGTTCAGTGCCTCTGAGCCTGACAGCCCCACCCTCTTAGATGTGCATACAACACTGCCCTAGTACAACCAGACAGCTCAGTCTGAGGAGGATCCAAGGCCTAATCATATTTCTCTAATATGTTCCATGGCGACATGCGGAGTAGCAAACACCTTCGGACCCTCAGGCAGATCAACCTGCAGCCTTGTCTGATGGAACATGGCATAACTCAAACCTGCTTGCTGCAATTTATTTTTCACTGCAGTAAATTCTTGCTGCACTATTTGAACAGCCACCGTGATGTCTGGAAAGAATGCGAGATTCATGCCCTGGTAGCGCATCGCCTTAGTCTCCCAGTAGAGTTACAGTGCCACTTCCCGGCCTTGAGAGTTGAGCAGCTGGGCGATGACCAGCCTCGGAGATGCCCCAGGAGGGGGCCTCACCTCTAATGATCAATGTTGTGTTGCTGATATGCACTGTCCAGCTTCAGAAATGCGAGTGCCATGTTGATCCAACTTAGCCGCCATGTGATCTATGCGCAGGTTTAATGAGTCCATTTTACTATCTATAGACTTAAGGCTTTGCTGCATAGCTAAAAGTGTGCTTTTCAAGGTGGCCTCCACCATTGCCGGCGTTCTCAACCTCAGGGGACACATTGTGGGAGGACCAGGCAGCCCATTTGGCCTCAAATATTAGGCGTGACTGTTCCTTATCTGTTTTCCCCATATTGGCACACTATGGGACTGAGTATACTCAAAGAGCAGCTCCGTCTGCCAGCAAGGGGGGTCAGGAGTTAGATTCAAGTTCTGCTATGAGTCACAGATTAGGCACCTCCATCTTATATTCTGGTGCCCCTCCGCTGTGCTATCCATCTCCTCCGCTTCTACTCCTCGTTAGCGCTGTAGGCGCTACTCAGTTTCACAGGTGCTCACCTGTCAAGACAATGTAAACCAGGATATCCCAGACTGTTTTTATGTGGCCAGTGTCTTCGCACTCTCACCAACCCATTCAGAAGACACACTTATTTGAGTCAGTGAGGTTGGGGACTGCGGCTTCTTCCACACTATTCCATGTAGCCCGTTTTCAGGCCTCAATGAGATCCCCCTACTCTAGCACAGGTCAGCCCCCAGATGCAGCCAACAGAGTTTCTCAAGGAAGGGGGCAGATGTCTGATGTGGCACAATGCGCCTCTCACCCTCTGGGACCCGCAATGCCTCACCGTCTGTCATGGTGACTGTCACATCCGCCTGGGCCTGAGTCTTCCAGCCTGCCACCTGAAGGCACCTGCGGCCCCGCGGACCCGAATCAAGCTCACCTGGGATCCTGCCAGGCCCTGCCATGCTCCACCGCAGGCGTGGTAACCACATTATCACTCCTGCTGTAAGGGCCTTTGGGGGGCAATCCCTACTGGTCCTATAAGTGCGACCTGCTCACTCGTGCTGGCAAACCACGTGTTGGAGAGCTGATCCCTTCTGGCGATCCCACACCTCCAACACCTCCCTTAAGCAAGCCTTTAGTGTCAACAAGTCTTGGCCAGCAGCACTGTCATCACTCACACGGGCCGCCATGTTGCTTCCTCATTGCAGGCATCAGCTGATTGCAAGCATCTCAACCACGTGAGCTCGCACAATTTTAATACTGCAGACTGTATTCCATCTTGTACTCCATCTAGCGCTGTCAATTTGGGGGAGATGGGTCCCCCATGGTGAATATAATTAAAGGATTATCAGGCCACTGTCAGCGGAGCAACACTACCTCGTGGCCATCTTGCTTTGGGTTCTCTGGTGCCCCCTTAATATAAATCATTCTTACTAACTTTAACTAACTTTCTACTCAATGACATACAATAATCAAGGCTGCCCACAAAAATGCCATAGATATTATATATACTCCCTTAGGAGGTAAGTAATATACACAATATGTAAACTAATATCCAAAAACAGGTAATTTAACAGTTAGAAAACAGTACAAATAGTGAACATCACAATAGTTAGAAATGGTCCTAGGGGGAACACAAACCATATGCTAAGAAAATGGAATGTGAATGTCGGTTTCCCACCTAGGCAAGTGTAGACTGTAGAGGGGCACTGGGTAATGTAGTGTGTAGAGAAGCACTGGGAGTACTAGAAAACACCAAAGGTAAGTACTTGAACCCACCCCAGAGCCCAGGAAAGTAGGAGTAAATCACAGGAACTTTCCTACTACACAGAAGAAAACGAAAAAGAAGATATTGCAAGAACCAGAAGAGATTGCAAGACACCAACAGTGGATTCCTAGACCTGAAGAACTGTGGAAGAAGGGGATCAAGTCCAAGAAGCACAGATGAGTCTAGGAAGAACAGGAGCACCTGCTAACTCAGATGAATGTGCAAAAGTGGAACCACTGGTGAAGTCAGTACTGCACCCAAGAAGAAGGATCCGGGTTCCTGGTTGCTGCAGATGATGTCCCACTCTGGGTGGATGATTGCAGTCTGGTTTGCGTAGCTGGATTTCACCAACAAGCCTTGGCAAATGCAAAACTTGTTGATGAGGAAAATGGCGCTGCCCGGGACCAGGTCGACTCTACCCAGGAGGGGGCGTCAGAGGGGGCTGTCAGCAACTAAGGGAGCCCAAAGAAAACCAGGCAGCATGCACAGGAGTCCCACAGCACGGGGACAAAGACGGTGCAAATGGAGGCCCATGCAGCACGATAACAAAGGCTCCCAAGTCACCGGAGAACCACTCAGAAATCTGTGCGTCGCAGGAGTGGTACACTTGCCAGGTCGAAATGGCTTTCTAAAGCTGCACACACAAACACCCCAGTGGCAGGTCTGAGCCATGTTTACAGAGCTACTTATGTGGGTGGCCGACTAGTAGCATTTGATTTAGAGGCCCTGGCTACCTCTAGTGCACTTTACTAGGGACTTACTAGTAAATCAAATATGCCAATCATGGAAAAGCCAATTACACATGCAATATACAAAGGAGCATTTGAACTTTAGCACTATTTAGCAGTGGAAAAGTGCCCAGAGTACCAAAAACATCAAAAACAGAGTCCAGCACACAGGCAAAACATGGGAAGCAGAGACAAAAACGACAATGGAGACCACGCCAAGGATGCCAGGTCCAACAATGATTGTTACTACCCTTGTTATCCTTTTAATCAGCATGTCTCCTAATTTCCTCTCAGACACATTTTTTACTAAAATAGAAATGTTACTAATCAAATTCCACTGAAAGTCTAAAAAGTCCATAATTGCCCAAAAGAAACTGAGACTTCCTAAAAACTGTAGTGGCCTAAACTTATCCGACTACTGAAGATGCCAACATATCTTCCTAGCAAAACAGGGGAGCCACTGGCTCCTAACCACCACCAACCTCTAGCCACCATGGGTCACTTTTACATTTGCCCTCGCTAAACCCCATCTATCATCTCATTTCTAACCGCCCAAAAAATTAAAACACACCAATCTATAAACGTTCTATCAAGCACAGCACAGGCACTCTGAAAACTTGCAAACAAACTACCCAACAAAATTAAACATTCATGTCCAACCTCGCTATGGCACAATGAAAACTTAAAAGTAGAAGGGAAAATGATAAGTGTATAGAGAAATGGGCAGAAAAAGATATTCTCCTGGTGAGAGATATCCGCATCTCCTCAGAACCCATACCGTTCTCTCAAATTAAACACAAATTTGACTTAAACAACCTCGACTTTTACCATTTCCTTTAAAGAAAATCACTTATAACCAAACATAAACCTTCAACCCCCCTGACCTACCCAACACATTAAAAAAAATTACGAAATGCAGTCACCTAGCTTCCAAACTGTATTCCCCCCTGCCCCCACCAAAACCTCACAAAATAAACTAACACAAGACAAGTGTGACACTCTACTATCAGACTCCAACAACACTCCAAAGGTCTCACCGGACTGGCCATCTGCCTGGAGTAACCTCACTTCCAACATAATTACCTCATCACTAGCGCTAAGCAGATACTTGTTTGCTAATGTGGACCACTGGACTCCAGCCAAACTTTATAAACTAGGCCTCCGATCCTCTGACTCATGGTGGGAATGGGTCCAATTCACCAGAACTGCCTGTAACTCACTAAACCTATACTTGAAGACAACAACAGTGAAGAATAGTAAATTCTGGTGCAAACTAGACAACTTTATGTCTCACTCGTCTATGTAACCATAAACACCTGTGCACTTGATCATTCATGCATTCACTCACTCATTCTCACAACCTCCCCCTCCTCGCCCCACTCTCTCACCTCCTCCTCTCCCTACCTACCCCTTCCCCATATACTCCCAACTTCTCACTCCATCACCTTGTTTTCTTCTCTCATCTCCGCTCTTTTACTTTGTCTCATTCACCTACAACTGAGGTACCTTAATCATTCACCACAACATTGAAAACCGCTCCATCACAATACATAGACTGATTAACCTCACCTCACCATTGCAAACAAATACACTTCTCACTACCCTCTACTTTAATAAATGTGGACCGACTCCTTATGCTATACCCTAAAGTACTGATTCCCACTTGATTTGATGGTGCCATACAATCTATTGTTTCTTTTCATTTATGTTTATCAATTTTCCTATTGTATAAAATCGCAATAAAACACTCTTGAAATAAATTAATAAGTAGAAAGCTGGTGCACCTCCTCTACCTACAGGGACCCTGTTGGATTTGAATGAGGACAATAAATAATGATTAAGTTAATAAATAAGCAATTGTTGTCCCTGCAGGGTGTAATGGGCCCCTACGGCAGTCAGGGTGGTAGGAAAATAGTAATAACATAAAAAAACTGTCTTTCTCAAGAGCCTATGGGGACCAATAGACTTCCAATAGGGGCAGGCATAAATATAATATGTTAATAAATAGGTCACTGGTGTCCCTCCATGGCCCATGGAGCCACTACAAGAGTCAGGGAACATACAAAGTATATTAAATTAACAAATAAATAGCAGATGTCCTGCCAGGGCTCCTATGGGTGGTGAGACTTGAAAAATTCAATTAATTGATAACTAAGGGGCTCATTACGAGTGTGGCGGTCCCAACATGGGACTGCCAAACTCGTGAGGAGGATTCCCCCAGCCATCTCGAAGGCATCCTCCCAGCCATATTACAAGTTTTCTGCCAGCCTGACCTGGCTGACCAGCGGAGACCTTGTAATTAAGCTTTCCTGCCGCTCTGACAGGCAGGAACAGTGCCAGGAGATAGCACTTGGCTCCCTTAAAGGAGCCGAGTGCTATCTCGTAGCTGAGACATGACCATCCGGCACCCTCGAAATGCACACTGTCTGCAAAGCAGATAGTGCTCATTCCGAGGGTGCTGACAAGGGGGACCCTGCACTTGTTCTCTGCCAGCCTTTTCATGGCAGTGAAACCACCATGAAAAAGTTGGCAGAGAACAATGTTGTAATCACTGGATAGTGCTGAGTACAGTGCCACCCTGACTGATTACAACCAATACCGTCATCACCCAGGCGGGATCAAGGATCCTGGAGGAGATTGCAATTGGATAGCAGTCCAACCGCCAAACTCGTAATGTGTCGGTCGGAGCGCCACAGCCTCGTAATAAGGCTCTAAATATCTGGCATCTATACCGGGACCATTGGGCTCCTCTGGGACTCCAGCAGATGGCAAGACAAAAAAAATCTAAATGCATAAATACCTGATGTCAAGACACAGTACATAGGGTACAAATAGAAGTCAGTAAAAGTCAAAAATCAATTACATTTATATATAAATATATGCTGTCACTCCAGGGCCACTATGGATGTCAAGGGATCATGAAATTAATAACTAGATATATGGTACCCCCCTGGGGTCTTCGGTCATCTATGAAAGTGAGGGGAAAGCCAAACATTGATTCCCTCCAAGGACCATGGGTTCCTCTATGGTTGCTGAGTGAAGACAACATTTATAAATGAATAAGTAATAAGCTAGCATCTTTTCTGGGCCCACGGGCTCTTACAAGAGTAGAGGAGCAGGGAAAAAATCAAATAGCTGTTGTCCTCAAATGGCCCTTGGGGACCCAATGTAACTTATAGGGAATTTATGTGGGAGTATGGGCAAAAATTGATTGCATTAGTGCATACATAACTGGTCTACCTCCTGAACCCGTGGTGCCACAAAGGAATTCAGCGAGCAGCAAAAAACAGATTAAATTCATAAATAAATAGCTGGCATCCCTCTTGGACCAAGTGGGCTCCTAAACAATATCCTTAAGAAGACTCTTGCATCTACTCCCTCAAAACACCAGGAGATTTGTTGTGCAGTTTCTTATAAACTCAAGATTAGATTATGGAAGCTCCCTTTTCTTAGGGAGTCCAAAAGGTACCATAAGAAGACCTCAAGTGGTATAGAACACTGCAGCAGAGTTCTACTCAAAATACCCAAATATGAATCTTTCAGGCCAGCCCTGAAGGCACTACACTGGTTACCGGTCCAAAAGAAATTCTATTTTAAGGTTCTGTGCATTGCTCATAGGGCCTTCTATGGAAAAGGCCCAACTGTCATTGAAATCCTATTTAACTCATATGTTCCCAAGAGAGACATCTGTTCAGGCAGTTTAAAACTACTGTCGGTATCTAGGGCCAGCAAAGCAAGATGTGGCAGCTGCTTGTTTGATTATCTGGTACCCAAACTGCATAATAGGCTCCCTCTCTCCCTTAGAAGTAAAGAATTCAAAAAGCATGTGAAAGCTCACCCCTTTTAACAGCTAGTTATTTCCACAGTAGTATTTGAAACCGTAGGGGTTGTGGCATTAAGCACTGGTAGGCCCGGTTGGGTAGCTATGCGCTTTATAAAAACAACAAAACTAAATCAAAGTAGTCAAACATATAACTGGCATAAATCAATTATATTTATGACTAAATAGCTGATTTTCCATTTAGGACCATGAGTCCGCAATGGCAGTCAGGGTGGGCAGGCAAGCAAAAATTGTTTAAATTATCAAATAAGTAGCTAGCTTCCCTCCAGGGCCCACAGGGCAGGAAAAATGGATTAAGTTAAATTAATAAGTAGATTGCTGGTTTATCACCTTGGCCAATGATGTTCTTATGGGAGTTGAGAGAAAGGAAGGCAAAAAACAATTACAACTATAAATAAATATTTGATTACCATCCTTCACACATGGGTCCCCGTTGGAAGTCAATGGGTAGCCACTATTTGATTAAATTAATAAATAATGCCTGCTTTCTCCGCAGGGCCCAGGGGGGCTACTACGAGCGTCTGGAGGCAAGCAAAACTCAACTTACTAGTTAAATAACTATCTTGTTTCCCTCTAGGACTTATATTGCAAGAGCATTAGGCAATAGTAACTTAAATTAATAAATCAATAACTGCTGTACCTCCAATACCCATGGGGTACCTATGGGAGTCAGGAGGGCAGGCAAACATCTACTACATAAAATAAAAACAAGGACCATGTTCTACAGACTACCACAGTCAGCAATATACAGAAATAGCAGAAATATGTATTTTTAAAAATGAAAAATTAGCTGACTGATCTATATTCCCAAAGAGACATAGGAGTCACTGCTCCAAGCAAAACACTTTTAAAAGTGGCATTCAATGATTTATAATCAGAAACACACACTAGCTCTTCTGATTGTGGTTGCACACGCACACTGGCTCCTCTTATGGTGGTCATCGCAAAGACCGCAAAACGGTTCAGAAAAACAGTGGTCCCTCTCATGAAATGTAAGGAAGAAGACATGAAAAACAAAGGCACAATGCCACCTATGAAACAAACACAGACATTGTCCCCTCAAATAACGCCACAAGGGAAGCATAGAACGAGTCTTGGAGAGCAAAGAAAAAATGGTCACCTTCGACACACACAGACACAGACACACATTGGCTTACCAAAATGAAAGTTGCCCACACCACAAGCAAATAAGGAGGAATGGAGAACAAATAGATCATAACTGGCTCATTCTCGCTAGAACCTCTACCTTCCAAACAAAAGCATGAAGCATTGGAGGGACTTTGCACACATCTATGATAAAATTGTGACTGGGCCCATCTGTGAGCTTCTGTACACCACAAATAAAGCAGCAGCAATAATGAAAAACACATTCACACAAGCACAGGAATTTGGATGCTGTCAGGAAATATTAAAGTACATTTGCCAAACCACAAATAGCACAAATCAAACAATTGCCTCTGCAAAATACATTGCTTGACCATCCAACTTTTCCCTACATACACAAACTGGTGGGCAAGCTCATGGGGAAGAATGTAGAATATCATAGGAAAACTATACCATGTGTCTGAACTCCTGGAGCTACTTCCAATTTAGCTAATCCAGAAGTATATTCAAAGAAAAAAATCTAATGTTAGCACGAATTCAAGGCCATCAATGATTCCACAAAAAAATACAAACATATCTCTAGCATAGCAGCAACGAGAAGGTAAAAAATAGTCATGAATAATACATCCTACCACAGACTACACCCCAAACAGTAAAACACCAGAAAAATGTCCACTGCCTTTACATGCATTTCTGAAACTTCAGGCTATCTAGCAACAAAAAAATGCAGAAAAAAACAGAAATTAAGGTATCTACTCACCCTCAAACATCATGCTTTGGGCAATGTACTACAATGAGATGAAATACATAAAAATTCCAAGCATGAATGATGCAGCAAAGTTTGCAAAGAATGAGTGCTACATTCACTCTAAAATCCAAATCCAAAATTACCAAGAGCTCAACAAAGAAAAGAGAGGCGTTTCCAGGACAGGCGTGGAAGTAGACATTATGGCCCTCATTACAACCCTGGCGGTTGGTGATAAAGCGGCGGTAATACCGCCAACAATCCAGTGGTAAAAAAAATGGAATTACAACCATGCCAAAACCACCCACACAGACAGCCACTTTAACACACTGACCGCCAAGGCGGTAGCAACAAGCACCCCGGCGGTAACCGCCAACAGCCAGGCGGAAGACAATGTACCACCCACTGTATTACAAGAGGCCTATCTGCCACCTTTTCCGGGGCGGTACCAACAACATCAAAAGCACGGCGGAAACAGTACACAGAAGGCAAAGGACTCACCTTTGGAGACTCAGGGATGAACCACGCCTCCATGGAGCCCAAACTGCAGGTGTTCCCTATGCTGGTCTACCTCCTCCTACACCAGGAATACCAACGCCGGCGTCAACGACCACAGTAAGTACTGCTAACCTGGCACACAGGGGAGGGGGGAGGGGGGAGGAAAAAGAGAGTGACACACACACGCAACACGCAACACCCCCACCCCCAACACCATACACACAAACAGATACAACAACATTACACATCCACCCCATACCCCTCAGGAATAATGCAAGGACAAAAGGAAGTGATTGAAGTGAGTGTAATAAGATAAAATACTAGAAATACGTCCTCAAAAATCAAAACAGTATTTACATATATACAAATGGAGGGACACTGCCCAGTCCATAATGTATGTGGGCCACATGGCCACATCACATAGACCAAGGCCCCATGTTACTCCTGCATCAACACTGAGAGAACAATGCTGGGGCATCATGTTGAAAATACAAAGGCACCTCAGGGGGACACGGAATGGGATGGCACCTCAGCCGGAAGATGGTACAACATCACTTGTCCTGGAGGGGGCTACATGCTCTGTGCTTGGTCCTGGGGAGTGCAAAGCCACAGTCTCTCTAGTGGGTGGTTTGCCCACTGCTTGGTCTTGTGGAGTGCAAAGCCACAGTCTCTCTAGTGGGTGGTTTGCCCACTGCTTGGCCCTGGGAAGTGCAAAGCCAAAGTCTCTCTAGAGAGTGGGTTGCCCACTGCTTGGTCCTGGGGAGTGCAAAGCCACAGTCTCTCTCGTGGGTGGGTTGCCCACTGCTTGGTCCTGAGGAGTGCAAAGCTCTCTCTAGTGGGTGGGTTGCCCACTGCTTGGTCCTGGGGAGTGCTAATCCACAGTCTCTCTAGTGGGTTACTACTTCCACTGGTTCTGGAGGGGACCTTGTGACCAATGTGCTTCATCCTGGCAAGGAGGGGTTGAGTGGATGCCTTCTTCCACTGGTTCTGGAGGGGGCTTTGTGCCCTGTGATGCAGATCTTGGGGAGTGTAAGATCACAGTCTCTCACCTGGGTGTCAGACCCACATGATTTGCAGGGGTCAGGATGCATTATAGTCCATGGATGCAGGACTACACACTGCCCGCCGGCGGCGACGACTGCTCAGTGGTGGCAATGCTGGTGCTGGTGTTGGAGCTGCCAGTGGTGGGGGGGAGGCTCGAGCCCTTTCCCCGCAGCCTCGGACGGCTGCTCATTGGGGCTGCTGCTGCTAGCAGTGGTGCTGGTGGCGGGGCAGGCAGTGGTATGGGGAGGCTCCAGCCCTTCCCCTGCAGCCTCGGACAGCTGAAGTGCCATGGTTGGTGTTGGGGGCTCAGATTCAGTCCCAGCACCAGGCCTCCTGTCCTTCCTGCCTGCAGGGGCAGGCCCTTTGCCCTTGCTGTCTGGTGGTGTCTCCTTGCCATCTGGTGGTGCCTCCATGCCCTTGCCTTTGCCATCTGGTGGTGCCTCCTTGCCAGCTGGTGCTACCTCCTTGCCCTTCCCCTTGTAAGCTGGTGGCACATCCTTGCCCTTCCCCTTGGCAGCTGGAGCAGGCATACTGCCAGTGCTGATCGGTGTTTCCTTGGAACCTCTCACACCAGCAGTAGCTGCCGAAACTACTGTGGCCGTGGACTGGGTGGCTGAGGTGCTAGCCTGGGTACTGCCCACCCTAGCCTGACGTGAAGGACGGGGGAAGGGGTAGGGAAGAGGTCAACGACGAAGAGGAAACGCTTCTTCAGGACACGAGGGTGGGAAGAGGGTGAAGATTTGGGAGTGGAGGAAGAAGGAGTGTTGTTGGAGGTGTCTGTCTGCTGTGTTTGGGTGAAGGTGCATGGGCTGGATGCTGTTGTGAGGTGGATGGCAGTTGGGCATCTGAGTGCTTGTGTTTGTGTACTTTGGGAGGAGGGGGCACAGACACAGTGGGAGAGGACATAGGGGACGTGTGCATGGATGTGGGGGTGGTGACTGCCAGTGAGGGGCGTGTAGTGATAGGCGTGATGGTAATGGAGGCAGTGGATGTGGATGTAGTGCATCCAGGTGTGACTGGAGATGCTACTGGGAGGGATGTGGAAGAGGAGGAGGGGGGGACACAGTGGAGGCAGTGGATTTGGTGTGTCTGCATCTGGATGGTGTTTGTGTGAGTGCCTGTGGGATGAACACAATGATGTGTGGTGCTTGTGTTCGCCTGAGCCACTCCTGTGTGTTGTCTTGGGTGCATGCTGGTCTGACTGTGTGCTTGGGATAGGTTGGGGTTCAGGGGAATGCGACTGGGCAGAGGAAGTTGGAAGGGGGAGGCAAGAAACAGGGACAATGACTGCCATCAGGGAGGACGCCAGAGCCTGGAATGATCTCTGTTGGGCAACCATGCCAGAGTGAATGCCCTCCTGGAATGCATTTGTTTGTTGCAAATGCCCTGCCAGCCCCTGGATGGCATTCACTATGGTTGACTGCCCAACAGAGATGGATCGCAGGAGGTCAATAGCCTCCTCACTCAGGGCAGCAGGGCTAACTGGGGTAGGGCCTGAGGTACATGGGGTGAAGGAGATGCCCACCCTCCTGGGTGAGCGGACACAGGAAACTCACTGAGGGGCTGCTGGGAGGGCAGAGCTGGTACGGTGTTGGCGGCTATCGCTGTAGTTGGGGTGGGCACAGAGGTGTCCGCCACCACTAGGGAGCTTCCATCGAAGGAGGTATCACTTTCAGAACTGTCCCCTCCTGTCGCCGCCTTGGTGCTCCCCTCGCCCTCCGTCCCACTGGTGCCCTCACCGTCGGTGAATTCGGCCTCATGGGCCCTGTGGGATGCAGCTCCCCCCGTCGCCGGTGCCTCTGCTCCTCCGCCAGATGATACTAATGCACATAAGGACAGGATGACAAAACAAAAAGGGGGGGGGAGACAGAGGATACACTTGGTCAATAGCAGCAACAACACCACCATTGGTGTACACAACACACAGGGAACATCCCTACGCACTAGGCAATGCACTACCAGTCGCAATGCTAGTCACCATGCCATGGACAGGGACACCTAATGCCAATTGCAGCATAACTGAGACCCACAGAGCCCTGCCAGTAGTGGATGCCCACTAGCTTGGTTGGAGGTGGAGTCATCAGCCCCTGCACAACATGGAACCTACCCTGCAATGTCTGGCCTGGCCTAGGGGCACCAACAGGCCCACATTCCCCATCCGGACACCACCCCACCACGCGCAGGTAGTATATTGGGAAACTGTACTCACCCCCTTGTGGCTGCTGTGATGCCCTCAAGCGCCCATCCAGCTCCGGATAGGCCACCACCAGTATGCGGAACATCAGGGGGGTCAGGGTTTGACGGGCACCCCTTCCTCGTTGGGCCTCTGCCGTCTTCCGTGCCCAGCGTCTCAGGTCCTCCCACCGTTTGCAACAGTGGGTACGCCACCTGCCATAGACCCCCAGGGTCCGCACATCCTTGGCGATGGCAGGCCATGTACCCTTTTTCTGATTGGCGCTGACCTGCAGAGGAAATACACATAGAAAACAGTCATTAGTCATACCATCCGGCCTGTTACACCCATGGCCCACCATATCCCTCCCATCCCCTTATGCACATACATTGCCCACCATACATGCAGCACCCGGCCCAGGACCCCTCAACCACCCCTCCCTTACAGAAGGCGCTCACATACAGCACTCCATGCATTCATTCCCCATGCATCTTGCTCACAGTGTACTCACCTGTTGGTCTGGAGGCCCATGCAGCATTCAGTACTGGGGTAGGACCCCATCCACCAGGCTCTCCAACTCCGAAGCGGTGAAGGCAGGGGCCCTTTACCCAGTCACACGAGCCATGGTCGGTTTCAGACACAGGTCACAGTAGCACATGCAGTGTAGGTCCTCTCCTGTGGAAGGTCAGGTAGCAAGTGAGTGAACAGATGGAAAATGGCAGTCACGTCCACAGCGGTGCGTACCGTCACCGCCGGCGTACATCACCATTGGTTACTGTAACCCATAGGGCCCAATGACAACCCATGAGGAGTTGCACAGCGGTACTCGACCGCCTCCCGCAACGGCGCACAATGTCCACGGCATTATCTCATTTTCACATGTCCATCCACACAGGACAGGCGGACGACATTTCGGGGGGGGCAGGCCATGGCACCTAACTGAGTCACAGCACAATTTGGGCCTATACAACAACATACTGTTTCTGTCACAACATTCAATGCACTGTACATTTTGGAAATGTTGAATACTGAACAGATGCTCATCGTTTTGCCCCCTAGATTACAACTGCTGAGGATGAATAGGAGAAGGAGAAATCCCCCCGTGTACAGACCCCTGGTGGACTTGGCAACAATGGAGGACAGGCACATTATCCTCACCTACAGACTTGACAGGGCAACAATCCAAGAGCTGTGTGCCCAATTGGAGCCAGACCTGATCTCTGCTACCTATCACCCCACTGGGATCCCCTCTCTTGTGCAAGCCCTATCTGTGCTCCATTTCTTGGCAACTGGTTCTTTCCAAGTGACAGTGGGCTTGGCAGCAGGAATGTCACAGCCAATGGCCCTCATTCTGACCCTGGCGGTCGGTGATAAAGCGAAATATGCAATTCTGACCCTGGCGGGAACCGCCAACACAGCCCGCCGCATTAACACTCCGACCGCCACGGCGGTACAAACAAACAGCGCGGCGGTCCCCGCCAACAGCCAGGCGGCAGACAATGTACCGCCCACCCTATCATGACCCACCAATCCGCCACCTTTTCCGGGGCGGGAGCACCGCCGATAAAAACACGGCGGAAACAGACTACGAACGGGAAAACGCTCACCTCTACGCACTCCACGCGAGATTCCGGCAGTATGGAACCAGAGTTGCAGGTCATCCCCGCACTCCTATACCTGCTCATATACCAGGAGCACGCCCGGCGGCGCGGAAGACATCGGTGAGTACTGCACCTACGACACAGGGGAGGGAAAAGATTACCGGCACACACCCACCCACCCATACCCACTACAACACACACATCAATGCATTCCCACAGATCACTGTCACAACCCACAAACCCCCCCCTCCGAAATAATGCGAAGACCAAAAGAAGAGATCATAAACGGGCAGATATATTGAAATATGGACACCAGTAATCCCAATAAATAAATAAACTATGTACAAAATATACACAGCTACTAAATGTAGTCCAACCACTGTCCGTGGACCACAGGGGTCCTGTGCAAAGGGGCAAGGCCCAGTCCCACGACAAGAACTCCACGGAGAGAACACTGCAGGGGCATCAGAAAGAAAATAGGACAGGCACCTCAGGGGGAAGGGAAGGGGGGGCACCTCAGCCACTTGAGTACACGACGCCAGATCCACGAGGGGACTCCATGACCACTGGGCCATCCTGGGGAGTGCAAAGCCACAGTCCATACAGTCCATACAGTCCATACAGTGGGTGGCCTGCCCACTGGGCCATCCTGGGGAGTGCAAAGCCACAGTCCAAACAGTCCATACAGTGGGTGGCCTGCCCACTGGGCCATCCTGGGGAGTGCAAAGCCACAGTCCAAACAGTCCATACAATGGGTGGCCTGCCCACTGGGCCATCCTGGGGAGTGCAAAGCCACAGTCCATACAGTGGGTGGCCTGCCCACTGGGCCATCCTGGGGAGTGCAAAGCCACAGTCCAAACAGTCCATACAGTGGGTGGCCTGCCCACTGGGCCATCCTGGGGAGTGCAAAGCCACAGTCCATACAGTCCATACAGTGGGTGGCCTGCCCACTGGGCCATCCTG
Organism: Pleurodeles waltl; assembly: GCF_031143425.1. NCBI lineage: Eukaryota > Metazoa > Chordata > Amphibia > Caudata > Salamandridae > Pleurodeles > Pleurodeles waltl. Next base: position 28,532,616 of record NC_090446.1, read on the forward strand.
GGGAGTGCAAAGCCACAGTCCATACAGTCCATACAGTGGGTGGCCTGCCCACTGGGCCATCCTGGGGAGTGCAAAGCCACAGTCCATACAGTCCATACAGTGGGTGGCCTGCCCACTGGGCCATCCTGGGGAGTGCAAAGCCACAGTCCAAACAGTCCATACAGTGGGTGGCCTGCCCACTGGGCCATCCTGGGGAGTGCAAAGCCACAGTCCATACAGTCCATAACAGACCCCACTGCCACTGGAGGAGGCATGTTGGCCAGAGGACATCCTGCAGCCCTGCCCGAGATAGATCCTGCCCTGCCACGTCTGCCAAAGGGCCAGCGGTTCTTGCCTGGAAGGGCCCAGTTCATCGCCTCATGCCTTGAAGGGCCCAGTTCAGCGGGTCTTGCCTTGAAGGGCCCAGTTCAGCGGTTCTTGAGACGGCGGGGCCCAGCGGAGCGGTGCTTGAGACGGCGGGGCCCAGTTCAGCGGTTCTTGAGACGGCGGGGCCCAGCGGAGCGGTGCTCGAGACGGCGGGGCCCAGTTCAGCGGTTCTTGAGACGGCGGGGCCCAGCGGAGCGGTGCTCGAGACGGCGGGGCCCAGCGGAGCGGTGCTTGAGACGGCGGCCGGTCTATGGCCAACTGCTCATTGCCTGGTGGTGCCCTCCTGGGCAGCGGGGATGGTGCTCCTTCAATGCCCACCTGGGCTGTGGGTGGTGGGGCCCTCCTGGCCAGCTGGGCTGGGTCCTCCCTGGGCAGCGGCTATGGGGGTGGTGGGCTCTCCCGGGGCAGCTGTGCCGGTTCCTCCCGGGGCAGCGGCTATGGGGGTTGTGGGCTCCTCCTGGGCAGCATGCCTGCTGCCTGACCTCTCCGACTTGCTGCCCTTGCCCTCCTTTGTCGTGAGTCTGTGGCCCTTTCCTCCCTTTGGAGCTGTGGCTGGTGACTGTCTCTGGGTGGTGTCCGGGGGGATGTAGAAGGCGGGCTCCTGCGGCGCCCCTTCCGCCTTCTGCTCCTCTTCCCAGGGGGTGGGCTGGCTGTCCCCTTGCTGCTGGGCGAAGATCCAGACATGCGGGCTGGTGGGCTCCAATACCCCTGCACCCTTGTCAAGGGGGCTGCAGGGCTGGTGGTGGCTGAGGTGCTCTTCTTACCCCGACGAGAAGGAGGGGGGGGCTCAGGGTCAGGAAAGAAGTTAGCAGTGGCGAGGAAGAGTTTCTTGGGACAATGGAGAGTGGTAGGTACAGTGGGAATGGGAGTGGAGGGAGAGGATGTGGTTGTAGGTGAGTCACGTTTGCTGTCTTTGGGTGCAGGTGCAGGAGGGATAGGCTGTCGTGAGGTGGATGGCTGTTGGGTGGGTGGGTGGCTGCGTTTGTGTGGTGTGGAAGAGGGGGTGACAGACACAGTGGGAGAGGACACAGGGGACGTGTAAATGGCAGTGGGGGTGGTGACTGCACGTGTGCGGACTGGAGTGGAGGGTGTGCTGGTGATGGTAACACTGGCTGATGGTGAGGTGAATGGAGGTGTGAGTGTAGACGTCACAGGGAGGGAGGAGGGAGACGAGGAGGTGGGGGTCACAGAGGTGGTAGTGACTGTTGGCATGTCTGCATCGGAATGTTGCGTGTGTGAATGTCTGCGTGATCTGTGGTGCTTATGTTTGGATGAGCTTCTCTTGGGTGTTGAGGTGTGTGCAGGCTGGTCTGATGGTGTGGGTGGGACAGGCAGAGGAACAGGAGACTGGGAGGAGGGAGTTAGTAGAGGGAGGCAGGAGACAGGGACAATGGCTGCCGTCAGTGCTGAGGCCAGAGCCTGGAACGATCGCTGATGGGCAGCCTGACCCGAATGAATGCCCTCCAGGTACGCATTGCTGCGATGAACCTCCCTCTCCACCCCCTGGATGGCATTCAAAAGGGTAGTCTGCCCAACAATGAGCGTTCGGAGGAGGTCAATGACCTCCTCACTGAGGGCAGCGGGGGTAACAGGGGCAGGGCCTGAGGTGCCTGGGGCGAAGGAGATGCCCGGCTTCCTGGCAGAGCGGGCACGGGGCGAACGCTGAGGGGCTGCTGGGAGGGCGGAGATGTTGCGCTGGGTGGCGGCTGTACCTGTAATGGCGGGGGGCACGGATGGTGCCACCCCCGCAAGGGAGCTCCCTTCCGAGGACGTGTCCGTGTCGCTGCAGGGTCAAGTCGTCCCCGTCGTGGAGCTCCCCTCGCCCTCCGTCTCACTGGTCCAGTCTGACTCTGTGGCATGGCCCTCCTGGGCCAGGTGAGATGCAGCTCCCTCCTGCCCCGATGCCACTTCTCCTCCGCCTGATGATGCTGATGCACACAAGCACAGAAAGACAAACAAAAAGGGGGGGGGAGAGAGAAATAAAGGGATATTGAGTACATGGATCTCCGGTACAGTTAGCGGACATGACAGACACAGATGCCCCCTGCACTAAGTTGCGCACTTGTGGTCCGCTACGCATTCCGTGGAACATGCCCTACACGCCTAGAGTTGACAACTGCACCCATGGATGACACGACCCAGGGATGGCTGTACTGACAAACTACTGAGGGTGGTGGCTGGGGACACAGGGGCTTACGGGGGTGCCCAGCCTACAGATATCGCCCTGGCCTAGGGGGACCCACAGCCCTCCTCCCCCACCCAGACACCTCCACTGCGCGACAACAGAGTAGATAATGCTTGTACTCACCCCCTTGTGTCTGCTGTGCTGCCCTCACGCGCCCATCCAAATCAGGGTAGGCCACCGCCAGGATCCGGAACATCAGGGGGGTCAGTTGACGGCAGGCACCCCGCCTACGTTGGGAGGCCATCCCCAGCAGAGACTCGGCGGTCTTCTTGGTCCCGCGGCGGATGTCCTCCCACCTCTTGCGGCAGTGGGTGCCCCGTCGATGGTGGACCCCCAGGGTCCGGACTCCCTTGGCGATGGCACGCCAAATCCCGATCTTCTCATGGGCGCGGACCTATGTGACACGTACAGGGAGGGAGAAATACCACGTTCAAGTTTGTCTGCATTTTCCCTGCCAGTGGCCCAACGCCCCCCCATCCCCGCCAGGCCCCCCGCCATGCCCCCCGCCAGGCCCAACATGCCCCCCGCCAGGCCCAACATGCCCCCCATCCCCGCCAGGCCCCCCGCCATGCCCCCGCCAGGCCCAACATGTCCCCCATCCCCGCCATGCCCCCCGCTATGCCCCCCGCCAGGCCCAACATGCCCCCCATCCCCGCCATGCCCCCCGCCATGCCCCCCGCCAGGCCCAACATGCCCCCCATCCCCGCCAGGCCCCCCGCCAGGCCCCCCGCCAGGCCCCCAAGCCAGCCAGTGGCCCCAAATCCAGATTGAATTAAACTCACTTGTTGGTCTGGAGGACCGTAGAGTAGCGCATACTGGGGGAGGACCCCATCCACAAGTTTCTCCAACTCCTCTCCAGTGAAGGCAGGGGCCCTTTCCCCAGGCGCAGCAGCCATTGTCCCTTCCAGACCGAGGTCACAGCAACACTTGCAGTATAGGTCCTCTCCTGTGAAAGTTCAAGTCGCAAGTGGATTAGTAGATAGAAAATGGCGGTCACGTCCGCGGCGGTGCGTACCGCGGCGGTGCGTCCCGCCACCGCCGGCGCCCTTCACCATTGGCTCCTGAAACCCATAGGCTTCAATGTTAACCAATGCGGCTTCGCGCCGCGGTCTTCGCCCGCCGCCCGCCGCGGTGTGCCACGCCAGCGCATTGACCTCACATCCCACTGTCACACTTCACAGGTCAGGCAGCCGCCATTTCCAGGGCCCACATGGCTCTATTTCAACTGCGTCACACAGGCCTAGGCCTTGCATAGCCACTCAGACACGCCATTCACTGCATAGAGAATCGTTTACTGTGCTAGCTGTGACTACGTACCTGTGGGTTGCTTGACTGTGTGCTCCATGTTGTCCTTCCTAGGCACCGTCCGCTGGGTTTGGCGAGGAGACGGATGAATCCTCCCGTGTACCGACCGCTGGTGGACCTGTCGACAATGGAAGAACGCCACATTATCCTGACCTACCGTCTTAACCGTGCCACTATACATGAACTGTGTGCCCAGCTGGAGCCCGACCTGATGTCCCCCATCCGCCAACCCACAGGGATTCCCCCTCTGGTGCAGGTCATGTCAGTACTCCATTTCTTGGCAAGTGGGTCATTTCAGACAACAGTGGGAATTGCTTCTGGGATGTCTCAGCCCATGTTTTCGAAGGTGTTATCCAGAGTGTTGTCTGCCCTGATGAAATCCGTGAGGAGCTACATCATTTTCCCTGAGGTGGGCGAATTGGCTACAGTGAAGGGTGATTTCTACGCCCTTGGACATATTCCCAACGTCATTGGTGCCATTGATGGGACCCATGTGGCTTTGGTTCCCCCAAGAGACAGGGAGCAGGTGTACAGGAACAGAAAAAGTTACCATTCAATGAACATCCAGGTGGTGTGTTTGGCTGACCAGTACATCTCGCATGTAAATGCCAAATTCCCAGGGTCAGTGCATGACGCCTACATCCTAAGGAATAGCAGCATCCCTTACGTGATGGAACAGCTAGAGAGACACCGTGTATGGCTAGTGGGGGACTCTGGGTACCCCAACCTGTCGTGGCTACTGACCCCAGTAAGGAATCCCCGGACAAGGGCAGAGGAACGGTACAATGAGGCCCATGGGCGTACTAGGAGGGTGATCGAACGCACCTTTGGCCTCCTGAAGGCCAGGTTTCGGTGCCTGCATATGACAGGTGGATCCCTAATGTACTCACCTAAGAAGGTGTGTCACATCATCGTGGCCTGCTGCATGCTTCACAACCTGGCTTTGCGCCGCCAGGTGCCTTTCCTGCAGGAGGATGGTCGAGACGGTGGTGTTGTGGCAGCTGTGGAACCTGAGGAGAGTGACGAGGAGGAAGACGACGGGGCTGAAACAGACAACAGGGACAGAATCATTGAACAGTACTTCCAATAGGACACAGGTAACAATTCAAAGATAATTTAGTAAATGTGAACTACTCTCCTGCATCTCTGCTGCCTGTCTATTTGCCCCAGTGTATGATGACTGAGTTGTGGCTTTTCCCTCCCTATTTCAGATCTGGGGTCCCCACTACGAGTCCTGTGCTTCATTTCCCCATGGACTACAGCTTTGTGGCAGCTGTTTGTTGACTTCACCATGTACAAGGACATATTTGCACTGTCATGTCAATTACAATATATTGAAATCACAGCCAGACTCCAGATAGTTTTGTGCAAAATAGGTGTTTATTGAAGTGCTCAAAATGGGATGGGTGGTTTCAAGTGGGTGGGGGCTATGGTGAAGGAATGTCCATGGCAGAGTCCAGAGTAACAGTCACACAGGTGCATTGTCCAGAGGCCTGTGGAGAGATGGAGCATGGGCAGTTCAAGGATGGACAGGGTGACAATGTGGGACAGTGGGATGACATCAGGTGGTATACATTGCTGGCGGGGGTCTTGACATCCTACTCTGTCTTCTTGCGAGATCTCAGGGCCCTCTTGCGGGGTGGTTCTTCTCCTGCAGGAGGTGGGGGTCTGGTGGGCTGCTGCTGTGCGGGGGCCTCCTGTCCACTAGCGCCGGCGGAGGTGGTTGGCTGTTCTTGGTCCAGGCTAGTGGCAGGGGTCCTTGGGTGTTGTTGAGTGTCCGCCCTGGTGTTGACGAGGTCCTGCAGCAGCCCTACCATGGTAACCAGGGTGGAGGTGAGGGCTCTGATGTCCTCCCTGTACCCCCGATAGTGTTCCTCCTGCAGTACCTGGATCTCCTGGAACCGGGCCAGTACCGTCGCCATCGTCTCCTGGGAGCGGTTGTATGCTCCCATGATGGTGGTGAGGACCTCGTGGAGAGTGGGTTCCCTGGGCCCGTCCCCCCCCTGTCGCACAGCTGCCCTCCGAGTTGCACTGTTTCCCTGGGCCTCTGCCCCCTGGCCGGTGTGCCCACTACCACTGCCCCCAGGTCCCTGTTGTTGTTGGGGTGGTGGGTTATCCTGGGTGCCCTGTAGTGGTAGACACACCGCAGATTGACGCGCCCTGGAGACAGAGGCATGGGCCCGCTGGGTGGGAGCTGTGCTGGTGTTCCCAGAGGGGTTTGGGTCTGTAGTGGCCTGGGCCTGTGTGAGGGGAACCGACTGTCCAGAGGTCCCCGATGGTCCGGGCTGGTCATCGGTGTCCAGGTCGACAGAGCTGCTGTCATCGCTGACGGCCTCTTGGGTGGGGGGTGTGGAGAATTCTGGGCCCTCCGCGGCGGTGTGTTGACGGTCGGGTCCTGCAGGGGTATAGAGGTATGGTTATAGTTTCAATGTGTGGCATATGGGTGTATCTGTGGGTTCCCGTGCCCCCAAGTGCTGGCATTCGTGTGTGGGGGCTTTGGTGAGGGTGGCTTGTGGGGGGGATGTGTATATGCATTGGGCATGCTTTGGTGATGGGTGTCCATGCTTAGTGGACGCATGCAGGCCTAGGTTTTGGGATGTGTGGGTTGTGATGGTGAGACATTGGCGGGGAATAGGTGTGCTGGGGGTGGGGGTGAGGATGGTGGTGGGGGTGAGGATGGTGGTGGGGGTGAGGGTGGGGGTGAAGATGGTGGTGGGGGTGAGGATGGTGGTGGGGGTGGGGGTGAGGGTGGGGTTCGAGGATGGGGGTGAGGGTTGGGGTATGATTTGGCATGCAGGTGGGGGGGAAGCAGTAGTGAAGCTTCAACTTACCAGTATCCATTCCTCCGCCGACTCCTGCGAGGCCGTCAGGATGCAGGATGTTCAAGACTTCCTCCTCCCATGATGTAAATTGTGGGGGTTGAGGTGGGGGTCCTCCGCCAGTCTTCTGCACGGTGATGTTGTGCCTGGATACCATGGAACGCACCTTCCCCCGTAGGTCGTTCCATCGCTTCCTGATGTCTTCCCTAATTCTGGGGTGCTGTCCCACAGCGTTGACCCTGTCGACAATCCTCTGCCATAGCTCCGTCCTCCGGGCAATGCTGGTGTATTGGACCTGTGTGCCGAAGAGCTGGGGCTCTACCCGAACGATTTCCTCCACCATGACCCTGAGTTCTTCGTCTGTGAAGCGGGGTTGTCTTTGGGGTGCCATGGGGTGGTGTGTATGATGTGTGGGGTGGAGTATGTGTATTTAAGTGTGTTGAGTGTGGTGGTGTGTGTTGTTTTGTGTGTGGATAGTGTGTGGGTGATGGTGTGGAGTGGCTGTGGCTGCTAGTTTGTGGATGGTGGTGTCTCGCTCTGGCCTTCTTTCAGAATTTTTTTGTGTAGGGGTTTGTGGGTGATGTGGGTGTGTGTTTTATATTGTATTGTGTGTGTGGGAGTGGTGTGTGTATGTGTATCAGGTGTGTGGGATTCAAATCGTCCAATGTGGCTGAGTTTTGTTCGTTTGTGTGTATTCTGACCGCGGCGGTGTGTCCCGCCAATGGAATACCGCGTTTGAATGACCGCCGCGTGGATTCGTGGGTCGTAATGGCATGGGCGTATTTCTGTTGGCGTGGCGGGGGAGGTTTTGTCACCTCCACTTTTCCGCCGACCGCTGGTCTGGCGGTCGGTTGTGGCTGTCGGATTTTCGGAGGTTTGCCTTCTGCGGGTCAGAATGACCGTGGCGGGTTTCCGCGACCGCGGCGGGATTATGGAGGATTTATGACCGGCGGTAAGTGCTTTTTACCGCCGGGGTCAGAATGACCCCCAATGTTCTCAATAGTGCTGACCAGAGTGTTGTCTGCCCTGATGAAACCCATGCGAAGCTACATCGTTTTCCCCCAGGTGGAGGATTTGGCCACAGTGAAAGCTTACTTCTATGCAATGGGACGTATCCCCAACATCATTGGAGCAATTGATGGTGCACATATTGAATTTGTACCCCACCCCCAGAGAAATAAACAGGTGTTCAAAAAGCAAAAGAGCTTTCACTCAATGAATGTGCAGATAGTGTGCCTGGTGGACCAGTACATCTCCCATGTCAATGCTAAGTATCCGGGGTCTGTGCATGATGCCTTTATCCTGAGGAATAGCAGCATCCCATATGTGATGGCTCAACTCCAGAGGCATAAGGTGTGTCTAATAGGTGAGCCCATGGTCCCAACCCAGTATATGTTGGTGTATGGGTATCGGGTTGGCCCTAAGGGTTAGTGTCTGGCTAACAGGTATCCCTCGGTATTTGCAGGTGACTCTGGTTACCCCAACCTCTCATGGCTACTGACCTCAGTGAGGAATCCAAAGACAAGGGCAGAGGAACGTTACAATGTGGCACATGCGCAAACAAGAAGAATTATAAAGTGAACCTCCGGCCTCTTGAAGGCCAGGTTTTGGTGCCTCCATCTAACAGGTTCCCTGTGCTACTCACCCAAGAAGGTGTACCAGATCATTGTGGCATTTCGCATGTTGCACAACCTTGCCTTACGTCGCCAGGTGCCTTTTCTGCAGGAGGATGAGGCTGGAGACGGGCGTATGGCAGCGGTGGAGCCTGTGGACAGTGACAAAGAGGAGGCAGAGGATGAGGATGTGGACAATAAAACATCAATCATACAAAAGTACATCCATTGACACACAGGTAGGACACTGTAACTTTACCTTCCATTGCAGTTTTGTACTGTCAATTTTCACTGGCAGGCTGATATTCCCACTACTATGGCCACTTGCTGTACCCTTTGACATGTCTATTTACAGATATCTGTGCCCCACTCTGGCTCCTGGTGTATTGTCTGCAGTAAACTATAGGTCATACCTATGTATACATTACTGTACAGTTGAATTGCAATGTCTACAGATTGTTAAATGAATACATTGTTCAATCAAGTGGATGGGGTATTGCTTTATGCTGGGGGTGTAGTAGAGGGGAGTCCAGATAGGAGTTCCAGTCTATTTGTATCACAGGTGCATTGTCCAAGGGGGCATAGGAAGTGTAGCAATGGCAGTTCAAGGTGGACAGGGTGACAGAGTGGGACACAAGGGTGACAATCGGAATAGTCTTATTTCCTGGCGGTCTTGGCAATGTTCTCTGGCTTCTGCCTGGATCGCAGGGACCATTTGCGGGGTGGTTCTCCTTCTGCAGGGGGTGGGGTGCTGGTGGCCTGTTGTTCCTGTGGTGGGGCCTCCTGTCCACTAGCGTCAGCGGAGGTAAAGAGCTGTTCATCGGTGTAGCTAGTGTCAGGGGCCCGTTGGTGTGCCACTGCCTCCCTCATGGTGTTGGCCATGTCTGCCAGCACCCCTGCAATGGTGACCAGGGTGGTGTGGATGTCCCTCAGGTCCTCTCTGATGCAGCCGCTGGGTCTCCTGCAACTTGTCCAGTATCTGGCCCATCGTCTCCTGGGAACGGTGGTATGCACCCAGGATGTTGGTGAGTGCCTTGTGGAGAGTTGGTTCCCTGGGCCTGTCCTCCCCCTGTCGCACAGCAGTCCTCCCAGCTTCTCTGTTGTCCTGTGCCTCAGTCCCCTGAAACGAGTGCCCACTGCCATTGATCCCAGGTCCCTGATCGTCCTGTGTTTGTGGTGTGGCCTGGGGTCCCTGTACTGGTGGACACACTGCTGATTGACGTATCCTGGGGACAGAGGTATGGGTCTGCTGGGTGGGTGCTGTGCTGGTGTTTCCTGAGCGGGGAGGCTCTGTGGTGGTATGTGACTGTGACTGGGTAACCAACTGTTCAGAGGTCCCTGAAGGGCCAGGTTGGTCATCCTGATCCAGGCGTGAAGAGGTGCTGTCATCACTGTGGGCCTCTTCTGTGGGGGGACTGGATGTTGCTGACACCTCCTCTCCGGTGTCGTTGTGTGGGGACCTGTGGGGATGGAAATGCAGTGTTATTTTTTCTGCGTGTGACATCTTGTGCAAGGGTGTGTTGCCCTGTAAGGTTGTGATTGCCCTGCCAGTTTAGGCTTGTGTGAGTGGTGATTTGGGTGGCTAGGTGATTGTCTCAAGTGTTCATGCTTTGGTGATGGGTGTCCATGCAGGGCTGTGATTGGTGTTGCATTCAGGGCTTGGAATTGGGAGGGGTGGGTTGTGATGGTGGGGTGTATGTGAGGTGGTGGAGTGATGGGGTGAGGGTGAGGGTGGGGGTATGTGATGGCAAGCAGGTGGGGGGGTGATAGTAATAGAGATTTGACTTACCAGAGTCCAGTCCTCCTGCTACTCCTGTCACGCCCTCAGGATGCATAATTGCCAAGACTTGCTCCTCCCTTATTGTTAGTTGTGGGGGAGGAGGTGGGGGTCCACCGCTAGTACTCTGTACTGCTATCTGGTGTCTTGCTACCACAGAACGCACCTTCCCCCGTAGGTCGTTCAATCTCTTCCTGATGTCATCCCTTGTTCTGGGGTGCTGTCCCACGGCGTTGACCCTGTCCACGATTCTCCGCCATAGCTCCATCTTCCTAGCGATGGATGTCTGCTGCACCTGTGATCCGAATAGCTGTGGCTCTACCCGGATGATTTCCTCCACCATGACCCTTAGCTCCTCCTCTGAGAACCTGGGGTGTCTTTGTAGTGCCATGGGTGTAGCGTGAGTGGTGTGTGTGAGGGTGTGTGGGGTGATGTGTTGGGGTGTGTGCTGTGAGGTGCATGGATGGTGTATGGGTGATGATGTTCTGAGGCTCTGGTTGTGTGGGTGCTCTTGCTGTATCTCTCTCTAGTGGCAAATTTTGTTAGTCGTAAGGGGTTGTGGGTACTGTGGGTGTGTGTTTTATAGTGGTGTGGTGTGTGTATGGGGGTCAGGTGTGTGTTATTCAAATTGTCCAATGTGGTGTTGTTTTGTACGGGTGTAAGTACCGCCAATGGTTTACCACGGTTGAATGTCCGCTGCGGTGATTCGTGGGTCGTAATGCTGTGGGTGTAGTTCTGTTGGCGTAATGGTTTGGGTTTTGTTACTGCCATTTTATCACTGATCTTTGGTCTGGCGGACTTATGTGTGTGTCTGTATAGTGACGGATTGCTATGTGTGTGTCCTAAAATGATTAGCGGTAAGCGGGAGTTACCGTCAATGTCATAATGAGGGCCTATATGTACTATAGCCTCACTCTCTATGGCACACATCTCTATAAAAAAATGATTTGTCTTGTGCCAAATAAATTACCCACACAGACAACCCAGTGAACAATTCTATTTGAAATGAATTTCAAATAGATTATGGGTTATCAGTGTTAAAAACAACACCTCCTCATGCTCAGAAATGCTAGCTAGCATTGCTTTGGTGTTCCTACTTTTTGCAAAATAGACTTCTCTTTTATGTGTCATGGATTAATGGTGTTCTTTAGGGCATTATTGTCAAATCCATTCCATGAAATGAAATGGATGAGATAACGCACAACCAAGCCAGTGTCACTCTAATTCTAGACAGGCCTAATTCTAATATAAGAACACAACTAACAGGGGCACCTACTACTGTATAGTAGCTGGATTATTTTTAACAAAAGTCCAGGTACATCAAATTGCAGAAATGACTGGCTAGACTGAACATGACTCAACAAATCTGTAAATATATTGTGTTTGTGATTCAGCATTCTCCATTGGTTGACATGTTCCACAATTAAGACAAAAATCTCCTATTGTTGTGGTGGACCTAGACCCCTTAAAAAGATACCCTCTATGTAATGGAAAGTAATTAGAACACTTAAACTACATTACACCTTTGCATTCCATGAACAGGAAAAAAATGTGGCAGAAGGAATGTTCAGTGGGACAGCCTATTCTCCACCACAATGTATGATTCGAATCCCACCTACAAAGAGCAGGTGCAGACATTAATTCCTAATATTTGGACCAACTGGGCAGCATGAGCTGAGAGGCGAAGGGAGCAGTAGCTTAGGAGAGTTAAGGACTTGCTCATGGGAAAGTACTCTTGTGCAGCATGCAATCAATGTCAGGTACTGAAGATCAGGTGATTAAGCCTTCCCACATGCACATTTACTAAACAGTGTTTTCTCAAACCTCTGTGGCTCCCAGACGCTCACTGAAAGATTCATACTCAATGTTGTAGAAAGGTGGTATAAGGTCCAAAGCTATTTTCTTCTAAATATAATGAGGCAGTCCTGCAATAAACTATTCATTCACGCTACTACTTCAATGCAGTGCAGTGGCTCTGGCTACACAATAAACCATCTCATCCATAAGGACCAGTGCATTAGCACTCGACATGAAATACAAAATGCAACACTATTAGAACACCTCTCCCTAGGTCAGAGTTATAACATTATTAAAACAACACCAGTATAAACCAAAAGGAAAACATCCATCAGAAATTATTACAATGCTCATGTTGAAAATTTAGCCACCAATAGTGGACATTGGAAAGGTAAATGTGCCCATGAATTCCTTATGGTGCTTTCCAGTGTGTTAGCAACACTGTGATTATTCCACGTGTGAAAATCAACTGTACTATCAGTCATTCATCTAGGTAACTTTGCCAGGCATGACTGCAGATCGGTGAGTATACATGGCAATTGATCACACATCATTTCTAGTGGTATATGTTCAGAATTTGCCCTTGCACAATAGCAGAGCAAGTATATTAACCACTGAAGGAATCACAAAGCTACTATAACTGTTCTGGTTAGGGTGCCAGATTCATGGACAACAGGTTTTTCATTTTATAGTGATAGTTTTTAATATCCAGCTTTAAGTTCCTTAAACCAATATTACTTAAGGTTTATGACAACTTCTAATACCTCTTAGGATGAAAGAAGCTAGTTTATGTAAGGCCATTCTCAACCATTAATTGTTTTTTATAGCTAATGCAAGGAGTGCGGTTCTTCAGGTGTCCGCCAATGTCAGTGATGAAGAAGATACCATGGTGCCATCTGGAGATTGTGATTAATGAAGAAAATGGCTGATTGTTCTCAAATGGCCACCATCACTCCACCATCAACCCACAGCGGGTGTAACTCAAGAGCGTTCAACCAGGAGTTCCCACCTCTGTTCAATAAGCTGTCCCTCTTCATTTAGTCAAGGATCTACACAAGTTTTATTCTAACTCCTACTCCCATGAATTGCTCTCACCAAGAATTAATCCTAGTTTTATAATTAATTTTACCTGCATATGAAGGCACACAGTGGGATCTTACTTTGCCCCAAATTTTGCAAATCTGTCCATTGACCTTTTTGCAAATGGATAACTTTTTTAAAGTACCAATACTTTCATGAACAGCATCCATTTGGAGAAAGAACTTGCCAATGAAGCGTTCATGCCTTGAGTTACTCTGGCTCAGCGAAGTTAGTCCAGATCTAAAATTCACCCAATTTTGATAAACATCATATATCACTTAGACCTCACAAGCACATATGTGCATTGTCCTTTCTTTACCACCTTGTTCAGAAAAGAATGCCCCACTTAACTACGGAAGTCCCCATCTCAGCGCTTATTTATATGATATGTAATAAGTGAAGTCAGAAGCAGTGCATCATTTGCCATGTAATATCTTGGTACTCACTCTGTATTACTGCCTTGCTAGATATCTATACATTTCTAAACTTAATTTCACCCATGTTAGTATTGTGAAGTACTATGTGGTATTGTTTTCAGATCTTATTGTGTAATACACTCGCAAAACCATCTTTAGTACAGTCAGACTTGTTTGTAAATTTGTAAAACCATTAGCTCAACCCTGGGTAGCTGTGGCTTCAAGCAAAAAGGCTTAATCGCAAGGAATGGCTTGAAGCATTTACAAACACCAAACAATGAAATATAAAAGTAATAGTAACAGTTTCCAAACATAGGTTATATTTTTATGAATATTTATGTATCAAGATGATAAAAATCCACTGGAGTCTTCTGGAGTAATAGATTTTAAAGCAAAACATAAATCTCAACATTTTAGTCAAAAGCGCAAACAAGCATTGGTATCCAAAAAAGTTTATGAACTTTTGAAAATTCGAAAAAGTTTGTAACATTTGGGTTTGGCTACTCCAGCCTGGGCAGAGCCACCAATTCCAAATGGGGAGAACATCAGAGCAGCTAGTAAGTACTTTTTGGACAGTTACCTGGTTGTTAAAGCAGACTTAAGTCCAGGTTCACACTTTACACCAACACCACCATAGAGTTTAATGGAGTGATCCTGCTGCTGAGGATACAGGATGCTGAGGATGCTTTAAAGCTTATGGGTTGTCCTTGTGGTTATTCCTTTGTCCACGGGTAAGGTGGAGTTGCTTTTGCCACAGAGGTCAGGGTCCCTTGAAGTCCTCTTTGAGCCAGTAGAAGGCCAGCTGCAGCACGGCTTTTAATCTCTTTACACAGGGAGTCCACTGACATCCTTTGTTGGAGGCTAGTGTCCCGCTTGGGTGACCAATCCTGACTCAGATGACACTCCTGGGTGCGCAGGCGCAGGTGCAACTTTTAGCTTTTGAGGTCTCTTCTATTGCTAAGCAGTGACTAACTTTGACTCAAAGTTGGTGGCTATCAACTCACTAGATAGGGCTTCTTCAGGTTTGATGGCCCTGGTTCTGGTTCCAGGGAGTCAGCCACCTGACCCTTGAAGTCACTTCTTTAGTCTGGGGCTAAGAAGCATATTTTTCTTGAGCCAGGAGCCACAGGCACAGTCGACCAAGTGGTGCAGCCTGTCTTGCCAGCCCAAGGGGTCAACACGGCAGTCCTTCTTCGATTCCTTCTCAGTTTCAGTGTGACCTGAGGCGCAGAGTTCCAGGGGCACCATATTTATATCCAGAAAGTGTTAAAGGGCTCTGGGGGGGTGATGCTGTCACTAGCCAATGGGGCTACCAGGATCCCTTCCACCTAGTGATGACTTCCAGATATGTGTGGCAACTAGCAATCTCAGAGTGCACTGTTCTGCCCAATCTCAAAATGCCTGAATCCTTCCTTGGTCATGAGGAGCTTGGTCGCCTACCACAGAGATTTGGATATCTGTGGGCTACACACTCACAGAAGAAATGGTTTGTCTACTCGTTTCCCCACTCTTTTCCTGCTTCCAGCCATTCTGCCTGAACAAAGGGAAGGCGTCCCTGTGTATGTGTGCCATTTGCCCATGAAATTGGCTCCCGCTTTGAAACTCACCTTGTGGGCCAACACTCTGAGTGACGTCCGGCAAGCGAGAGGTAACACCTCCCTCTGTGGCAGGCCTCTATTTTTCCTAAGCCTGGGAATGGATGACACGTTTTCCCAGGAAGGCAGAAGGCTGTCTGTTAGCCAGCAATTGCAAAGGCCACCGAATGAACTGGGCAAAGGAGGGGCAACTTTCTAAAAGTTGCCATTCCTCACAAGTGGCATTCAAATCAACTTGAGCATGAAATCAGGTTTAATGTCACAATTAATTAGATACCTTGAAGTACCAAAATTGGTAGTCCCATTCAGAAGGTAGCAGGGCTGGTGTGCTAGCCTGTAACCCTGAAGTAGCCAATTTACTGTTATGACACATAAGAGTACATGTCCTATTTACTAATATACTGTTCCCTGCTTTAGGGTTTCAGAGGCGTTCCTTAGGTAAGACATGTAAGTTGTTAAAGGAAGTGGGGGCTTTGCCATTGGTTTGAATCACAAGGATGAACTAGTAGTTTTAAAACAGATCTTCCAGGCTGCAGTGGCAGGCTGGGAGGCATTTTGTACTTTATCAGACACAGGGTGGCATGATCAGTGCTGCAGCTTTGGGTGGTTACTTCGTCTTACATGCCCTGGGTACCAAATACTGGGTTCTTAGAAGTAAGTTAGCGCATGCTAATTGGGAATACCCGTTTCACTATGCATCTTGGAACAGGTTAGAGCACTGCCACTTAGGTCTAGTTAGTGGACCTTAGTGCACTCTAAGAGTCGAAAAAACAGCAGTATCAGCTCAAAACCTTGGGGGCGATCATGTAGAAAGAGGCATTTCATTACTGGGTGAATCTATTAAGTAGTTTCCTTTCCGAATTTAAGGTTTAAAATGTATGCATATATAGAAATGTATAGTCAATTTGGGAAATCAAAACATTAGATTTGATTGGCTGCCTCACATCAGTAAAGATGTTTGGCGTCAATTTCCGACTGAACGACTCAATTCCCATGTCCTGAAAAGACAAAAAAAAATATGAGGTCAGGTTAGGGATATCCTGATACACTAGGCCTTGTGGAGGGATCTCAGAGAGATACCCCCTGGGGCCAAAACCTGCTTTTTTACCAGTATCTCTAAGTGACTATCAAGAAAACATAGAGGCAGGCCCAGATCTGCCAATGGCAAGGAAGGCATCATTTGAAGCTCATGAAGGGGCAGAGCCAAAACCCCAGGCCACCTTCCCCAAAGAAGAAAAAAAATTCCTCACACCCAAGCCCTTTGTCTACTGTTTTGGAGCAATCTATATATCACCGCCAGGGAGCCATAGCAGTCAGGTGAAACTGGACCCAGGTAAAAAGGCCCTTTTGGCTTAAGCAGGAAAAGTACAACTTTCTAAGAGTGTAATGGCTAAAACATCTTGACCTGACTTGACCATTAAGTCGGATTTAGAATTATTCCCTCAAATGTCCCTCTAGCTGGTCCAACACTGAAATTAAGCAGTCTAGGTTGTTATAACATAACCTAATGTTTTCATGTGTGAGATCTAACACTGCAAGAGTGAAAAATGACTTTGACAGTTATTCACTGCCTAGATATGTAAAACAGGTCCTTGTGCTTCTTTTTAAATACAAAGCATCCTGCACCTTGGGCATTTATACACTTAGGGATGATGTATATAAAGGGAAGCTTAGGTCTAGTGAAAGGTTTGTTTTTGCCAGATCAAAATGTTAGCTTAAAACTGCATTGCCAGGCTGCCTGGAGATAGGTTTTGCAGTGCTCCTTTACTGGGTGGCACAGTTAGTTTATTTTATAGTCTTTCTGGCCAGATAAAGAATTGAATGACTGAGTGCTAGGGCTGACTAGTAGTCTTTATTTTACAGACCCTGGGCACATGTTGTATAATACACTATGGGCTTGCAAGTAGATTAACTGTTCCAGTTAGTGGTATATCAATTCCAGCATGTTTGAAGAGGAGAGCACAAACACTTTACCACTGGTTAGAAGGAGTAAAGTGCAAAGAGTCCTACGACCTGCAAAAATAGTTTCTGCAAAAAAGGCAAAAACTAGTGGAATGCCATGCAAAAAATGCTAATTTCTAACATCACAACAACAGAAAAATAAAAACAACCTTGCCCAGAAGACCGGAACAAAGCCTAGGAACATGACTTGTCAATGTCGCAACCTATGAACACTTCATGACAGCACAGATATTCCCATATACAATTACCAGTGTAGAAGCAGCTCAACATGTGAAAATGGTACTTGCAACAGAAGAAAATCAAAAAGCATTTCAAATAAGTGGGGTATACTTATTGCTTTAGGGACTGGCTCCTTTCGAGGGCTTTAGTCTGGACTATTAAGCAGAGAATATTGCCTGACCACAATATCAAAGCCAAATTATCAAGCACCAACAGATTGAGCAGGTAAGCATAGGTTTGCCATTCGTAACTTCACTTTGAGTTCCTTGAAGATATATACATATTGCCAAGGTACACATAACCTAAATTTGCAGGTAATGACTTACATTATTGATATTTTTACTTTGATATTGAGGTTAGTGGATATTTTCATCTCAGTACTATGGGCCTCATTTACAAGAATTTGAAGCATCAGCTCCAATGCGTCAGAATACTTGTGCTGCCCTCTGACCCCCTAACAATGCCATGAATGCGCTGTATTTACAATACAGATTTCCATGGCACACAATTCCACAGATGCATCAGAAATTCTGATGCATCTTTGGTGCTAAACTGATCAAAGGCTGAACTAATGTCAAAAGAATTATGATATTCCAGCAATGAGAGGAAAGGCTCCCATAGAGAAAAGCCCTGTGTCAATTTAACGTCTTCTCTAAGCAGGCTTTAAAATTCTGATGCAGTTAAGTTGCAGAACGATGCAGTGAAATGTTGTAAATTTCACTGCGTCAGTTCTGCGTGACTTTTCCACAGGGAATGCCTACCTTGCACACATTATACCTCGTGTAGGTGTATTGTGATGCAAGGCTTTACAAACTAACACTTTGGGCCCAATAACTCATTTATAAATGTGGAACAGTTTAAAGCACTGCTTGTGTCACCATCGTGTTAAGAAAGATGATACACCAGTGGAACAAAGGCCTTGTAAATGAGAGTCTATGCACCTCCATCCTTTTGAGGATCCAGTAGTCCTGCTGTGCAAGCTGATCACAGATGATAACAGCAGGAAAACAGTAATATCCAAAGATAGGATGTCTGCCCGCGGTCGGACACTGCTAGTTTAAAAGTATCAAAAAGTGACCTATCACTACAAGGGAGAGAGAAACTGCATTCTAATAGTTACTGACCGTTTTCCTGCTATGATCTTCTTGTTGAGTTTGACACTTTTGTTGTGCAAGCTGCCTGATTGTTACAAGTTATGTCTTTGGCACTAGGTCAATGAAGGTCATATTTTCTTACTTCTTATGCTCTTCTATTATATTTTTGTGTGGTTCCAGTAATTCAGACTTTAGAATTATAGGGAGAGTTTGTCTCGTCTATTTAGACGTTCTCTTCCCGTATACAGTGGGTTGATTGTGCTATAGAAATTTTATATTTAGTTATTCACATAGAATATTTTTACATGAAAGGCCTTTTGGAGTTTTCATCATGACAATTTAATCACCAGTTGCATTTCTTCTAGTGATATCTAATGTTTTACTATACTAGGGATCGAGCTCACCCGCAAACTCTTGTCACTGGGGGCCTGTATGTAACACTGCCTAACCTGATGCATTCTTCAATCTATTTTATGATTATTTTAGGAATTAATGTTTTATCACACTTTGAGGATTAGCTGTTTCCATCTTAGTGTCTGTTTCCTATATGCTGGTTGGTAAGTATGAGTGACAATACTTTTTACAGTGGTGCTTGTCCTCACTTCACATTGGCATGGGTGGTTTATTTCTTCATGTACACTTAGCGGTCAATTCCTCTTCTTATTTGTCTTTTGGGTTTGTTGTGCCTAAAGTTCATATGTACTATTGGCTACTTACTTTATCTTAGATAGGGTTACTAAGTATTTTCATGTGTCCTTGCTTTTTTATATTTCTTATAACTCTTTCCTAAAAAAAAAAAATTGCAATTATTCTCTGCTGTTTTGGACCCTGTGGGGGTATAGTCCTAATTGTGTTTATCAATGTTTTTCTATTTTTCTAGTTCTTTGGAAGCCATTTGAGCCTCTGTCTTCTCCAGTCTCCCTGTTTTTTTGTTTATAAAGGCTCTCTGCATCCTGAAGAAGGTACTCCGCATGTTCTGGGGTCACTACCCAAACACGCATCAGCGCTGATCAAAGGCCCGAAGATCACAGTGAACAACATACAGCCTGTTAGAAATGGGGTCTCTAATTGGCAGAGGTATACACCCTTGTCAAGTAGGGACCACAATCCTAGTCAGGGTAAATCAGACACAATCCAAATTATCCTGTGCCCACCCTTTGGTAGCTTGGCACTGAGCAGTCAGGCTTAACTTAGAAGGCAATGTGTAAAGTATTTGTGGAATAAATTGTACAGTAACACAGTGAAAACACCACAAAAATACACCACACAAGTTTAGAAAAATGAATGATATTTTTCTGGTTAAAATAAGGTCAAAACGATTAAGGTTCCAGAAGCACAAGTTGAGATATCACTTTTGCACGATTAAAAAGTCTTAAATCCTAGAAAACAACAGTTGGCTCTTGGTTACACAAAGTACCTGGTTTGTGTAAAAATTTACACACACAGAGACCGCAGAGGAGGAGATACGTGTAAAAATAAGGTGTGCATCGGATTTTCTGATGTGGCACATACAATGCGTCATTTCTTTCTAGGTTGCATGGGGCTTTGCGTCGTTTTTTGTCAGGCAGTCTTGAATCCTCACTGCAATGCGGGCATCTTTTGATGCCCAGGGATGATGTGGGGAAATCCTGGATGCACTGGAAGAAGGCACAGGCGTTGCGTTGATCCGGTGTGGTGATGCATCGGATTTTCTGTTGCGCAGCAGGCGCTGCATCAATTTTCCACTCGGGGAATCAGCTGCGTTGCTCTGGTTTGGCTGTGCGTCGATCTGGTAGGGCTGTGTGTCAAATTTTCTACCACAAAACAGGTGCGGCATCAAATCTTCACTCGGGAAGTAGGGCTGCGTCATACCGGTTCGGCAGTGTAGCGATTCCTGTCGCAAAGCGGCTGTGCGTTGTTTCCGGCAGGCTGTGCATCGATTTTCGGAAAATGAAAAGGTGAAGTCTTTTTGGCCCTTAGACTTCAGAAAATAGTAGGCAAGCTCAATCCAAGCCCTTGGATAGCACTTCTCAGCAAAGTCAGCGGGCAGCAGGGCAACAGCAGGGCAACAGTACTTCTCAGCAAAGCAGTCCAGATGAGTCCTTTGGGCAGCCAGGCAGTTCTTCTTGACAGGTTGCAGGTTCAGGTCCACAGGTGTCTGAGTTGGTGGGGTCAGAGACCCAGTTTATATACCCAAAAAGAGTGATTTTGAAGTGCACAAGTTCCCCTTTCAGTACAGTTCTATATGCCAGGCTCCCAGTAGGGGGATTGGCAGTCCATTGTGTGAGGGCAGGCCACTGGCCTTTGAAATGTAAGTGTCAGGCCCCTCCACCCTTCTAGCCCAGGAAGCCCGGTTCAGTATGCAGATGACTGCAGATGTGACTATCATATGCTTGTGGCTGTCTAGGTGAAATGCACAAGGAAGCTGTCAACCAGCCCTGCCCAGATGTTGATTGGAGACAGGCTGTAAGGCACAGAAGATTTTTAAGTGCAGAGAAATGCTCACTTTCTAAAAGTGGCATTTCTAAAATAGTAATATAAAATCCAACATCACCAATGAGCAGTATTTTCTATTACCATTCTGGCCATACTAAATATGATCTGTTTACCCCTTTTTGATCAGAATCTACCACTCAGGCAGTATATGAAGGTAGCCCTAATGCTAGCCTATGAAAGGAGCAGGCCTCACAGTAGTGGAAAACGAATGTAGGAGTTTTCCACTACCCGGCCAAATAAAACACACATGTACATGTCCTGCCTTTTACCTACATAGCACCCTGCCCTATGGGTTACCTAGGGCCTTGCCTTAGGGGTGACCTTTATGTAGAAGAATGTGAGTTTAAGGCTTGGCAAATACTTTTAAATGCGAAGTCAAAGTGGCAGTAAAACTGCACACATAGGCCTTGCAATGGCGGGCCTGAGACATGGTTAAGGGGCTACTAATGTGCGTGCCACAATCAGTGCTGCAGGCCCACTAGTAGCATTTATTTTACAGGCCCTGTGCACATGTAGTGAATTTTACTAGGAACTTACAAGCAGCTCAAATATGCCAATTGGAAATGAACCAATGTTACCATGTTTAAGGGAGAGAGCATATGCACTAAAAATAGCAAAAACAGTGTCAGAAAAGTGGAAGGAGGCAGGCATAAAGTTGGGGGATTGTTTCAAATAGAGGGAGCACACTGCCTGCACTCCAGCAACAAAGTATGACCCCAATGCATCATGGTTAATGCAGTTGATTCGTAGTCCGTTCAAAAACTAAAAAGAGTCTTTCACCTCCGTAGTTGCAGGAAGTGCTGTATATTCCTGTACATGTGTTTATGGGTTTAGCCCGTCATCAGCATTCAGCAGCGTGGACTAGGGGCCTGCTTGCAATGCCGTCAAATGTCTTCTCAGGTTTAAGTACCGCTCATGGCGCACAGGTGCCTCCCAAGGCTCGTCAGCCTTGGCTTAAGGGAGCCGTCAAAAGACAGTTTCAAAGAGAGGGAGCACACTGCCTGCACTCCAGCAACAAAGTATGACCCCAATGTATCATGGTAAATACAGTTAATTCGTAGTCCGTTCACAAAGTAAAAAGTTGGGGGATGACCACCCTAAGGTCTAACATGGCCTAATATTGCTTTGATGAACTGTTGTTAAACATTACGTTACGTGTTTATCTCAGAGAATGTTACCATATTCACTTGTGCATTAAATGTGTTTATGATAAACTAAATGATGACTCAATATTTGACTGTTTTGAGGTGATAGATTCCAATTGAATAGTTATCACATTAACACATTTTTGTGACTCTAAGGGGACTTTCTTTTGGTTTTGTTGCATGCTTTTAGAGAGAAGTGTGTGAGTATGTATAGGTATTGATGTTGAATGATGTGATGAGTGGGTAGTGATTTTTATTTTAAAGAAAGGAAAACGGGGTGGCAGTTGGAACTAGTTTTGTATGTTTCATTCTTTATGAATGAACAGTATAAGTAGACAGAAATATGTATCTGGTGATGTATAGGCTTTATGTTAAGGAATTCTGTTTTTTGTAAACACTACAGTGTAAGTATACATAATAAATGTATTGTTTATGACATTAATTGATGCGTCGCGAAACATGTTAGACATTGCTCCAATGTGAATTACTTTTAATTTAGGGCCTGTTTACGACCTTGGAGGATGGGATGAAACATGTTACACATTGCTCCAATGTGAATTACTTTTAATTTAGGGCCTGTTTACGACCTTGGAGGATGGGATACTCTCACCTGCCATATTACATGTTCCATTATGTCCTATTGAACTTGTACTACAGAGAGCGGGATAGCCTTCAAGTTTGTAACGGAGTATCCCATCTGCCAAGGCTGTAATCAGGCCCTTATTCTTTATTCATGGGTTTGCAGAATTTGTTTCTTAATTCATGGTTGTTTCCTACCGTCTGTAGCCTGATATTTCATATACAGAGGCCCTCTTTTGTCTTGATGCAAACTACAAACCTTGAAGACATACATCAACATCATACATACTTCTACATATATTTAGAGTTAGGTATAAACATTCTATATATATTTACGTGTCAATATATTGGTCCTCTGTATTTTAGCTTTCCCAGGGGAAATAAAAGTCTAAATCCACATACACGTATCACCTGCTTGGAGCTTGTATATATGAGAGGAGCTTCTTTTGTAGAACGTGGCGGGCCAAGAGGGCGGGGACAGCATCAGGATGGCATATATTCTTAATTTCAGCTGGAACACCAGGAAAATTCAAATTGCCCTGAACATTATTCCCTCGCTCAGGATACTATTGCAGGCAACCTATGAAGAGGTTCAATATGTGTGTTAAAGGGTACAGGGATAAAACCACTGGAACAAGAAGGTGAGATAATCAATAAATCATACATTGTTTATTTTAGTCCCTGTCCAAAGACAAATTTCCTACAAGGTCTGAGATAGATGTCAAATGGAAATGTAAGTGAAGGAAATGTTCACAAACAATCTACCTCAGTGGCTGACAGGCAGGGTGAGAATGTTAAGAGTGGGAATACCCTATGGAAGAAGGCATTCAAAGCCACAAAGAAACAATATATATTTGGGAGCTCTTATTTTTTAATATTCGGCTACAAATTTCCTGAGCTAATCCCTCAAAATATATTCTTAAAATACGTTTGGAGTAATTTTAATCAGATAGGTAGTCTTTCCCTCTTCTGCCAGCCCAGATAACTACCACCTACCTCTTAGTACACTTGGCTAAGGTAATGACATCATATATATATCATCACCATCACATCAAAACCATATAGGAAAATAAAGTAACCACACTCTGAAAAGTATTAATCCCCAAGTCCTTTCTCTTAGTGGCATTGTTTGACAGGACATCTTTCTGACTCTTGGCAAGGCAGTGGTATTATGCCAAATAGAAGATGATTCTGCAACAAACCGGCCGATAGTATATTAATTCATCAAGGAATAATTATTAGCAACCTCTGCTAACCAACTCCCAGTATTGAATCTAACTTGCAAATGTAGCCAAACATCTACTGTTGAGCTCCATATGGGCTACAATGGGCCACATATATCTAACATTCATGAAAGTACTCCTATGAATGGTATTTGTGAATCTTCAAACAGCTGCAGAGTCAGGGTAGCAAGTTTTTGTGTTGGCCTACATTGTTCTCAAAGTTTAATGGTTTATGCATGTCCTTTCTGAATGTTGATACCTTCTTGTTATTAAATCATAAAATCACAGTGAGGACAAAAATCCTGAACTAGATCTTCCAGCCAGTTTACATTTGTGTCAAGAAGTTTCTTGTATTCACCCTTTTTCTCTAAGTCTCAGGAGTTCCATTCTGTGATGGTTGCGCTTATCTCTAGGTTCTTGTAGATAAGACAATGAACCCACAATTCTATACAAGACCTGTCCTTTGCACCAAGCTCAACTGTAGCACCATTCAGACCCAGTGCAGAAAGAGGGAGGGTTATTTCTTCATTGCCAAGCAGAGGAATCATGTTCCCCTTTCTTTTTTACAGGTCTGGCAGGAGAGCAACCCCTGCAGGTGGCTAACCCCACAGCTGTGTCCGGCCTTTGGTCATGGACACCCAGAAATTGGCTGCAGGGCCAATCCCCCACAGGCAACTGTAGGAAATGGGGTCTTTGGTTGGCAGTCAGATTACCCCCTTTCCAAGTAAGGGCCGTCACTCTAGTCAGGGTAAAGGAGAATCACTCTCAGTTAACCCCCACTCACCCTCTTGGTAGCTTGGCAAGAGCAGGTAGGCTTAACTTCAGAAGCATTGCAGAATTTATTTGTACCAACACACACAGTAACTCAGTGAAAACACTACAAAATGACACAACACAGGATTAGAGAAATAGGTCATATTTATCTAAACAAAACAAGACCAAAACAACAAAAATCCAACATACACAACTCAAAGTATACATTTTTTAAATAATAAGAGTCTTGGGGCCAGATGTAGCATAGGATTTGCGCCTCGCAAACGGCGAAAATCACCGTTTGCGAGGCGCAAATGCCTCTTTGCTATGCAGAAATGCATATTGCGAGTCGGGACCGTCTCGCAATATGCATTTCAGAATCGCAAATAGGAAGGGGTGTTCCCTTCCTATTTGCGAGTCTGAGTGGTATGCAATACCATTTGCGACCGCATATGCGGTCGCAAATGGTGTCGCAGTTACCATCCACTTGAAGTGGATGGTAACCCACTCGCAAATTGGAAGGGGTCCCCATGGGACCCCTTCCACTTTGTGAATGGACCCCCAAATATTTTTTCAGGGCAGGTAGTGGTCCAAGGGACCACTACCTGCCCTGAAAAAAAAAAGAAACTAAAGGTTTCGTTTTTTTTTTAAGTGCAGCTCGTTTTCCTTGAAGGAAAACAGGCTACACTTAAAAAAAAAAAAACTGCTTTGTTGAAAGCAGTCACGAACATGGAGGTCCGCTGACGACAGCAGGCCTCCATGTTTGCGAATGCCTAGACTCGGTATGGGGCCGCAATTTGCGACCCACCTCATTAATATTAATGAGGTGGGTCTTTGCGACCCCATACCGACTCGCAGAAGGTGTCTGAGACACCTTTCTGCATAACATTTTGCGAGTTGCAAACTGCGAGTCGCTAGTACTCGCAATTTGCAAGTCGCAAAATGTTATTTTGCTACATCTGGCCCTTAATCCTTTAGAAAACAGTGAGAATGTTGTTAGCGTACACAAGTACCTGGGTAGCGGCAAAATAAAGCCGCACGGGAGAGCGCGCGTTGGAAAAAGGCCAGCGATGCGTCGATTTCTCACCCGCAAGCAAGAACGTGCCTCGTGTCACCTCGGGTCGGCGGGAGTCATTTCTTCTCTCCCGCAAGAGAGCGATGCGTCAATCTGGATGGGCACCTCAGGTCCGGCAAGGCTTTGCATTGTTTTCCGCGCCCAGTGAAGTTGCATTGAAAATCCGGTCGTACGGTATCACAAAACCGCGCTGCTTGTGGTTTGTGCCATTATCAGCCCCGGTTAGCTGGTGTTGTGCATCGCTTCTCCAGCTGCGTTACGTCGATCTTCCAGCCGTGGTGCAGGTGGAGCAGTGATTTCAGCTGCGAAGCTCGAGGCGCGTTGTTTATCAGCTGCAACACGGAAGGTGTGTCGAAAATTCCCCTGTGCGATGGTCTGTCCATGGATTTTTAGTTCTTGGCTACCAGCTTCACCTCTCAAGAGCCCAGGGGCTGGATAGGGAACCACTTGGCAGGGCAGGAGTCTCAGCAGAGAGTCCAGGTGCTGGCAGATAGAAGTCTTTGATGACCCTGAGACTTCAACAACAGGAGGCAAGCTCAACTCAAGCCTTTGGGGATTCTTCTCAAGCAAAGTCCAGTCTTTGCCCCCTTTCACAGGCAGAAGCACCAACTGCAAGATAGACCAACAAAGCACAGTCACAGGCAGGGGCAACACTTCTCCTCAGTTCTTCAGCTCTTCTCCTTGGCAGAGGTTCCCCTTGAATCATTGAAGAAATCTAATTTTCAGAGGTTTTGGGTGCTCTTCTTTTACCCCTCTCTGCCTTAGAAGTGGGACTACTTCAAATGAAAGTCTCTGTTGTTCACAAGATCCTGCCTTGCCCAGGCCAGGCTCACACAAGGGGGTTGGAGACTACATTGTGTAAGGACAGGCACAGCCCATTCAGGTGTAAGTGCCCACTCCTCCCTCCACTCTAGCTCAGATGGCCCATCAGGATATGCAGGCTACTCCCCAGCTCCCTTTGTCTCACTGTCTAGAGGGAATTCACATCAGCCCAACTGTCAGTCTGCCCCACACAAGGAATCCACAAACAAGTCACAAAATGGTTTAAGCAAGAAAATGTCTACTTTCTAAAAAACAACTTCACTAAAAGATGTATTTTCAAATTGTGAGTTCAGAGACCCCAAACTCCACATGTCTATCTGCCCCCAAATGGAATCTGTGCTTTAAGGATATTTAAAGGCAGACCCCATGTTAACCTATGGGAGAGATAACTCTTGCAACAGTGAAAACTGAATTTGGCAGTATTTCACTATCATGACATGTAAAACACATAAGTACATGTCCTACATTTAACATACACTGCACCGTGCCCATGGGGCTACCTAGGGCCTACCTTATCGGTGCCTTACATGTATAAAAAGGCAAGGTTTAGGCCTGGCAAGTGGGTACACTTGCCAAGTCGAATTTACAGTTTAAAACTGCACACACAGACACTGCAGTGATAGGTCTGAGCCATGGTTACAGGGCTACTCATGTGGGTGGCACAGCAAGTGCTGCAGATACACTTGTAGCTTTTGATTTACAGGCCCTGGGCACCTCTAGTGCACTTTACTGGTGACTTACTAGTAAGTCAAATATGCCAATCAGGGATAAGCCAATTACACACACAATTTACACTGGAACACTTGCACTTTAGCACTGGTCACAAGTGGTAAAGTGCACAGAGTATCAAAAACATGGGAAGCAGAGGCAAAAAAGACAGGGGAGACTATGCCAAGGATGCCAGGTCTAACAGCAACTAACCCCCTCATGGGTGGCAAACCCATTTCTACGCATTGCCTTTAGCCATGCCTAGTGGGGGATTTGCCCCGTGCCCAACACCCACAGTCAACTTCCTCTGCAAACAGACTACAGCCTGCAAAAAAAAACTTTTCCTGGACCCACTGTACCTCAAGGAGAGCCTCACTCAGTATTGTGGATCCAGCCACTGGAGCCATAGTATCCGTGACAAAAAATATATTTGTTTTCAAGTTTTGGGACAACCCCCACAATGGTCTGGGCATCAGGATGTGCTCACTCCTCTCCCTTGTGTGCTTTTTCACTTTTTTACAGGACTCAGGGACTGAGCCTCTAAGTCTTGTAATGGCAGCTACCAACAGAAATGTTCTCTTATGTTGCAGCCAGCCAATCAAATCATTCTCAGATGCTTCCCTAGCTCTTCAGTACAGGTCAATCAAAAATGAGTATTTTGGTTTTTGGTACAGCAGGTTTAACACAGCTTTAGATACCTCTACATTTTTAACCCTTTTAGACCGACGCTAGCACCGTTTCAAATGTTAATGTTTGAAAACTACTTAATGGATTTATACAAAATAGCAAAAAGAAGGATGTCTGAGTAAAATGTTAACTTTCTTGCAAAGTTGGAGTAATTCACTCTGTCATTTTTTCAGTATAAGAAAGCACACTTTCCTAGGGGAATAAAAATGGAAAATCACACGTTTGGCATCTCCTCTTTCCTCCAAGTGGAAAGATATGAAATAATAGTTTGAGGAAAAATTAAAAGAAATAATGCATTTTCGATGCCAAACTGATTTGCAATTTACAACTGATTCACTGTAGTGAATCATGATTTGCAGCCCTATAGAATGATAAAAAATTAAAACATAATGCTTGAATTGATGTGAATTACAATCCAAATATAAATTGAAAATGACAAAACACACAAAGGAGGAAAAAGGAATTAAAAATACAAGATAGTCCTAAAAAGGTTGTCTCTGAAAAAAGCCATTGGGTATATCTTGTGATAAATCCCCAGAAAGGAGCTGTTGAAGACATTCTGGGATATTGGCTAGGAATATGTGGTCTTTAACATCCATTAGCTGCACACCTTGTTGTAATAGATAGATGGGATTCCCTGGTCGTTTGAGAATGCAGACTCCGCCTAATTAACATTCTCCCTGATTTTTTTGTTTGTTTTTTAACTTAGTATAATACCTGGTAGAACAAATAATTGTTTGCTTCTGGGTAAACCTAAAATATACAACTGTTTTTAAAGTAAAAATAGATATGAATTCTCTAAAAGTGTCATTCAGGCTTATTGTCAGATTCATCCAATGCAAGATCTAAAATATTCCCACCAAACTAGAACAGGAAAATGCCAGGTGCTGGCAATTAGGCATGTTTTTCAACATTCTGAGATCCTCACACTAATTCATCCCTCTAATACTAAACCAATGTTGTCTGCATTAGAAAAGATCAAAGAGGTGGCACTACCTCCCAATAACCAGTCCAATGTCTTCTTGGTGACATTGCAAGCAGATGTGCACCTGAGGAGCAGGATGTCTGGAGTAATTGAGATAAAAAAGTTAGAGGGAAAAATTTGGAAAGGCGGACAGAATAGAATGCAACATCTAATAGTGAGTAAAGTAAATATTTATTCATGCCTTTGGTAACTCAAACCATACATGTAGAGTGAAATAAAAAAGAACAATCATCATATAAAGATTCCTCATCAATCAATCAATCAATCACATTTATAAAGCGCGCTACTCACCCATAAGGGTCTCAAGGCGCTGGGGGGGAGGGGGTCAGTGTTCGAAGAGCCAGGTCTTGAGCTGCCTTCTGAAGGGGAGGTGTTCGGGTATGGCGCGAAGGTGACTGGGCAGGGAGTTCCAGGTCTTCGCTGCCAGAAAAGAGAAGGATTTTCCTCCGGCGGTGGTTTTGCGGATGCGGGGAACGGCTGCCAAGGCCTGACCGGTGGAGCGCAGAGTGCGCGGAGGAGTGTAGAAGGAGACGCGGGAGTTGATGAGTTTGGGTCCGAGGTTGTAGAGGGCTTTGTGTGCGTGGGTGAGGAGTCTGAAGGTGATCCTCTTGTTGACCGGGAGCCAATGGAGTTTTCTCAGGTGTCCGGAGATGTGGTGGTGGCGAGGTATGTCCAGGATGAGTCGTGCTGCGGCGTTCTGGATCCGTTGAAGTTTCCTCTGCAGCTTGGTGGTGATGCCGGCGTACAGAGTGTTCCCGTAGTCCAGGCGGCTGGTGACGAGGGCGTGGGTGACGGTCTTCCTGGTGTCGATGGGGATCCAGCGGAAGATCTTGCGGAGCATGCGGAGGGTGTTGAAGCACGCTGAGGTCACCGAGTTGACCTGTCTGGTCATCGAGAGGGAGGAGTCCAGGATGAAGCCGAGGGTGCGTGCGTGGTTGGTCGGTTGGGGAGTGCTGCCTAGGGCGGGGGGCCATCAGGAGTTGTCCCATGCGGAGGGGGTAGGGCCGAGGATGAGGACCTCCGTTTTATCTGTGTTCAGTTTCAGTCGGCTGTCTGTCATCCAGGTCGCTACTTCCTTCATGCTGTCGTGCAGTCTGGTCCTTGCTGATGTAGGGTTGTTGGTGAGGGATAAGATGAGCTGGGTGTCGTCGGCGTAGGATATGATGTCGAGTCTGTGTTTGCGTGCGATGTTTGCCAGGGGGGTCATGTAGACGTTGAATAGGGTGGGGCTGAGGGAGGATCCTTGGGGTACGCCGCAGATGATCTCCGTGGCTGCGGATCTGAAGGGGGGTAGGCGGACTCTCTGGGTCCTTCCGGAGAGGAAGGAGATGACCCATTCCAGGGCCTTGCCTCTGATGCCGGCGCTGCAGAGGCGGTCTATCAGGGTGCGGTGGCAGACCGTGTCGAAGGCTGCAGAGAGATCCAGGAGAATGAGGGCCACGGTTTCACCCTTGTCGGTCAGGGCTCGGATGTCGTCCGTGGCTGCGATGAGGGCGGTTTCGGTGCTGTGGTTGGCCCTGAATCCGAACTGAGTGGAGTCGAGGGAGTCGGAGGTTTCCAGGGCGGCGGTGAGTTGAGCATTGACGATTTTCTCAATCACTTTGGCGGGGAACGGTAGGAGGGAGATAGGCCGAAAGTTTTTGAGTTCGGTGGGGTCTGCTGTAGGTTTCTTTAAGAGGGCGTTGAGTTCTGCGTGTTTCCAGCTTTCAGGGAAGGTAGCAGTGGTGAGGGAGGCGTTGA
This sequence comes from Pleurodeles waltl, assembly GCF_031143425.1. Taxonomy (NCBI): domain Eukaryota; kingdom Metazoa; phylum Chordata; class Amphibia; order Caudata; family Salamandridae; genus Pleurodeles; species Pleurodeles waltl. Next base: position 28,563,036 of record NC_090446.1, read on the forward strand.
TGACGTCTCGGAGGTGGGGTGCGATGATGTTGTCGGCCTTGTTGTAAATGTGGTGAGGACAGGGGTCGGAGGGTGATCCCGAGTGGATCGAGTTCATGACGCGGGTGGTTTCCTCGGTGGTGGTAGGGTTCCAGGCAAGGATGGTGGAGATGTCGTTTGCGGCTTCCGGGGGCGGGTTCATGTTGGTGGTCATGAAGCTGTTGTAGATGTCGGCGATCTTACGGTGGAAGAAGGTCGCGAGGGAGTCGCAGAGGTCCTGTGAGGGAGGGATGGGGTTGGTTTCTGCGTCCGGGTTGGAGAGCTCTTTGACGATGCCAAATAGTTCCTTGCTGTTGTGGGCGTTGTTGTCAAGTCTGTTCTGGTAGGCTGTTTTTCGTGCGGTGCGGAGGAGTTGGTGGTGTTGGCGGGTGGTGTCCTTGAGAGCTGTCAGGTTTTCCTCTGTCGGGTTGAGGCGCCATGTCTTCTTGCGGAGGCGGCATTCTTTCTTGGAGTTTTTGAGTTCGGTGGTGAACCAGGAGTTTTTCTTGTGGTTGTTGGTGTTGATTTGGGTCTTCAGAGGGGCCAGGAGGTTGGCGCAGTCGGAGATCCAGTTGGTGAGGTTGTTGGCGGCCTCGTTGGGGTTGCTGGTGCTGGTGGGTTGGTTCAGGGAGAGCGTTGCTGCGAGTTGTTCTGTGGTGATTCGGTTCCAGTGTCTTTTTGGTGGTTGCCGGGTGTGGTGATGCACGGTGGTTTTCTTGAAGCTGAAGTGGACGCAGCTGTGGTCCGACCATGTGAGTTCGGTGGTGTGGCTGAAGGTGATGTGTTTGCTTGAGGAGAAGATGGGGTCGAGCGTGTGTCCGGCGTAGTGGGTGGGGGTGTTCACCAGTTGTTTCAGTCCCAGGTTGGCGAGGTTGTCTAGAACGGCAGTGGTGTTGTTGTCGGTGTGGTTCTCCAGGTGAAAGTTGAGGTCTCCTAGGAGGATGTAGTCGGTGGATGAGAGTGCGTGGGGGTTGACGAAGTCTGCGATGTCTTCGCTGAACTTGGTGCGGGGTCCTGGTGGTCTGTACATGAGGGTGCCTCTTAGGGTTGTCTTGGGGTCAATGTGGATCGCGAAGTGGAGGTGTTCGGCGTCGGGAAGTGAGTTGTCGGTGTGGGTCAAGATGCTGATGGAGCTTTTGTGTGCGATGGCGATGCCTCCTCCTGTGCGGTTGAAGCGGTCTCTCCGGATGATTTTGTAGCCGTCGGGGATGGCTATGGCGATGTCGGGTGCCGAGGAGGGGTTCATCCAGGTCTCGGTGAGGAAGGCGATGTCTAAGTTCGTTGAGTTGATGAGGTTCTACAGTTCGATGGCGTGCCTGTGGACGGAGCGGGTGTTGACTCATAACATCTCCTTGTAACTGTTTATGTCTGGGGCATATTTACAAGGAAGTGGCGTAGGACAGCTCAACAAGTGCCCTTGCTGTGTTTCCCTGCGCCAGAGGGAAAGGGCAGAAATGCACAGTATTTACAAAATTTGGTGCATTTCTGTCCTCTTCCACTGTGCTAGTGCCCTTTTTGTTGCCTAGCACCAATGCAGACACCCTTGCCCCATGACACCTTTTTGCACAAAAACAATCCATGGAGCCGTTTTCCTCTTTCTATATGTGCTGCAGAATCCATTGCACATGGAAAGAGGAAAAAAGAAAGGGAAATAGAGATATTTCTCCTCATTACGCCTCCCCTAGGGAGGCTTATGGTTTTGACGCTTGTCCTTGTAAATCTGGGAATGCATCAAAACCCATCCCAATGCCCATGGTATGTCCTCTGACGCAGAGTAAGGCAACGCAGCAACTTACGCTTCATTTCCTTAAACCATATCTACTGACCCTTAGCACCCCCCTACCACCACCATCATGCGGGGTAGGGAGGCAATAGCATAATTTCTCATGACGCTATTGATGCACTCTGCAGGAGTAGAGCCAAAATATTGGCACTTCTCCTGCAGAGTACATAGGGGCCCATTCTAAAGAATAAAAGCCCCCTTTTAACTCCTGCTCTTTAGCAGGTGTTAAAAGTACCGTAAAAAATGGAACGCCCCCTTTGAATACATTATGCCTGGCGCAGGCATAATGTAGCGCAAAGGGTTAAAGAATGACACAATGGATGCATTGCGCCACTCTGTAAATACAGTGCGTGGATTTCGGCCTCCTTGAGTCACATTAATGTCATCAATAATGACGTTAATGTGGCGCAAGGTGGCGCTAGAGGATTATAAATACACCCCAAAGTGGCTTTGCATGGTCTTGTAGATATGGGTCTGCACTCCATGCTGCTGGTGCATCATAAAAAGTGATGCACCTGTGGCCCACAGGGCATGTAAATATGCCCCTTTGTATGTTAAATAAAACGATTGTCACAAAAATTTGTCCTAGTATAAAAATCCTCATGAAAGACTTCTCATTCATAATTCCCTGTGTCTTGGAAAATACTTCCTGAAATTAATCAGTAAATTAGAGAAACATTGTGTAGACATAAAGGGCCAGATGCACGAGTGGGCTGTGCCATGATTGCGCAACGCAATGTTGTACATGTGCAAACCACTAAGTCATATTTTTGAAGTCACCCAAAGCCACTTTGCACGGCTTTGAATGGCCTAAAAAATATGGAGTGAGGCAAGGCAGTGCAAGTCACTGTGTTGCCTTACTCTGCACCAGGAAGCCATTCCACGGACATTGCGTGGGTGATGCAGTATATGATACCCAAATAAATGAATATGATACCCAAAGTAAAGAGTACTTTGTGGAAGAACAAATGTGCCCCTTTCAACCTAAAACCTGTCAAGGTGCAGCAAGTATGAACAGGCATCAATTTGGTATGTTTCCAATGAGATATACCTTATTTAGTGGCAGAAGCCAAGCAAGTGTTTCTTTTGGAGGGGAGGTGATGTGGGATCAAGTGGCCTGAGTCTTATTTTTGACAGCATTGTAAGTAACACAGCATATATCTCTTGTGTTTTTTAATATGCTACCATTGTAGTGTAACTAGTGTGTCGGGTAGACAGTGCATTATGATGCCATCAAGCTATTACAACTGCACACCTAAGAGAACCAGCTCATTTTGACAGACCTCATCCTCCTTTTTTATAAAATAACAAATGAACTGAAACGCATTCATCGAGCTTCCAACTCATGCTTTTGCCTCCAATCGAACCCTGGCATTTTCTCTGAGCCCTTGGCATTTACATTTCTTCTGGGAGGGAAAAACCAAGGAGAAACCAAGATATGTATTCACGTTGGGCATTCCTAGGGAGGCATAAGGTTTTGGCACATTACCAGGTTTACAAGCTCTTGCAAATCTGGGGATGTGTTAAAATCTACAAGTGTTGTGTGGGAACACCCACGCAACGCCCATGGAACATCTCCCTTGTGCAGAGTAATGCAACGCAGCAATTTGCGCTGCCTTGCCTTACTCCATATTTGTGAGGCCATTCAAAGCCAGGTAAAGTGGCTTTGCATGGCCTCATAGATATGATTTCAAGGTTTGCATTGCTATTGCATCACAAAACATGATGTAACAGTGGAGCAAGGGGCTCATGAATATGCCCCTAAATGCTTACTTTCCCATACACACTTTGGTGAATGTGAATGTTTGTAAAAATAAAAGACAGAGCCAACTCATTAGGACTGAGATCAGTGACATATCTCGAAACTCTGGTCAGGTGTGTGAGATGGTTAAGCAATGTTACCAGGTTTCACTTATATAATTTAAGAACTGCTTATTTACATGTGTAATATTATGAGAATTGCTTTTCGAATGCACAAACCACTCACCTCACTTAAATTCTGCCTAACTGAACTCAGTATTATAAGCACTTACAAGAGAAGGAGCCTTGTCCTGTGATCCATCAGCATTACATTTTCTGGAAAGGAAAGGACTTCCACTTTGGGGAAAGATAAGAAAGTCATGCTGGACAAACATCAGTATTGCCAACTCCCACAACAGACTTGAACTACGCAGGAAGCGTGCAGATCTTTCTCTGCATTACTCAAGCACCACAGCTCCCCCAGCCTCAGTTATATTGAGTTAACAGACTCATTACAGCAATTGTTGCCCTGCAGAAACTTCCTCCCTGGAGCTTGTGGTGGTGGCAACACTTTTGTTAACCGGCAGTAAAACATCTAACTCATTAACCATGGTGCAATAAAAATTAGCATGGATGTCACTTGTGTTAATAAACTGCCTTTTGTGGGTCATTATTACCTAAGGAGTTATATGAGGACTTATCTGGTCACTACATGGACCACTGCAGGATATCCACATTCGCTTTTATCCTTGGTTCACACTGAATTCATGACATATAAGATTACCTTTAAAGTAATTACATTACAGCATTTACTCAGCACCTTGAAGTTATTAATACATAGCCTGTCCACCATTTCTACCATGTTCTACTAATGTTTTTACTTCATTCTATCTGTTCAGCTATGATGTGAGGACTCCTTGCCTTTTCCTTCACCTGATGCCTTTGCCTTGCTTGTTTATCCTCCTTTCAAATGTCCAATCTTATAAACTGTGCCATTATGTATCTGTATGTCTGTCCCATCCTGATGTCCTCTCACCCTTTGTTTCTCTCTCTCATACCTACTCCATTCTGAAGATTATTCTTTTTGGTTAAATAGGTGTGATTCTCTGCTTGCTTCTCCCTTCCCAGTCCCAAGATGAATCGTGATTCCTGGTTCATGTCCTGGTCCTCTACCAAACCACTTGTACCTGGAATGGATACTGCAATTTTTTAACTCTACCTTACCTTCCCCACACTTTTCTGGGTTTCCTCTCTGTGCTGGTTTCATGCCTTCGGGCACTTAAGGACCTGCTCTATTCCATCACCCTACTTCTGTGGTACTGAAAATTCTGGACCCGTGTTATAAACATCATCGTATCACAACGATTTTGGTATCAGCAGACCGAGAATGGTTAGAATAGTATGCACAAGCATTGTATTCATATTCAGGTGATGAAATCACCCGAATATCAGAGTTTCCATCCTGAAACTCTGAGGTTCCATTTAAACGACAGCCATTTTGTGATTGCCCTCACATAGGCCAATGACTAATGCTGAAAACGAGTCTGAAGGACACGTACATCTTTGCTGACTCCTCTGTGACCTGAGCAAGCTGACTCCACTGCCTGAAGCCAAAACCTGTTCGGACAGTTTCTTTCCCAGTGGCCGAATGAGATTAGTATCAAGGCACAAACAATCATAAAACCTTTTCATCACACACAAACCATGCCTAATCTTACACACACCTGTCCCTGTTTCTTTCTTTATGACTTGCTTTACAAGGAGGAGGTGCCTGTTTATATTGGGGGTCCGTCGATATCTGATGAAAGTACTGAGCCTTGCCGGGTAATTGATTGAGGGCTGGACAAACTGAAATATGGCTTGTCATCATAACCCTGCTATTTCTTTGTAGTGAAAATATGTGAATGGTCAACTGTAAAATAAGGAATGTTTGTCTAAAGCATAATATTTTATATAAAAGAGAAGGTTAGCTTTGCAAGGGAAGCAGTCTCCTGAGAATATACAAAGTGTTGTACTTCTAGGATACATGTTACTGGCTGCAGCCAATAAACAAGATCTTTGACTTCACCAAGAAGACTCTGTGTTTCTGTAGTCTGAAACAGGAAGGACTCGAAGTCTTAGGGTGTGTTCCCTGGCACCACTGGGTTCTGAAAAACCCAGTACTTCAGTTGGCGCCCAACGTAGGGCGATTTCAGCGGTACCGGTCCAAGCCAGAGGTTCGTGAGGAGCTTCGTGTGAAATTTCTGGTGGGAGGCCGCCACTTCATCGACCCCTGTATGTCGATGTGGTCCGAAAGTCTTTGCTGCGAGGTTCCCCGCTTTCCGACGGCTACGAAGGACTGCTGCCCTGACTATCGCCCTGTTTTGGACCCTTGATGATTTGGTAGAGCGAAACGATAAACGAGTCTTCTGGTGACGTCATCGATACCTCAGTTAAGTATAAGTGGAGCTTCTCCCAGTCCTTAGTTTGGTTCCTAGTTTGGTATCCCCTTGGGATCTTTGATTTGGAACTTGCGAATACCAAAGCTGAGGGATTCATGTATTCACAAGACTATTATATTCAATAATCCTTTGAAGTTTGAAGCTAGACTGGAGAGCGAAGATGCCTGGTCTTAGCAGACATGGAAATTTGTTTTGTCTTGGTTATAATAGGGATTCCCGATTGGAGAACTCGTGTCCGGTTCCTCCGATTGGAACTCCAACCTATGAACTATATGTGAAACATGGCATAGGCCCCATCATATATAATGAAGTATGGATCCGATACACCAGGAAAGATGGTGTTTTAAAATGGCCCCAATATGGTAATTTTGACACAGAGATTCTGGATAATCTGGAGGTTAAACTTTTTAAGAAGAAAGCCCGGCCGGCGATGTTTGACTCTTTCCACCTATGGCGTAAGGAAGCCAAACAGAAGGAAATTAAATTAGCAAAGAGAAATAAGAGGGAAGAGGGTATCTCGATAATGCAAGCTGCCATACAGTTTAAAGATGATGAAGAAGAACAGATGAATGAGCAGTTGCACAGGCAACGTAAAATGTTATCCAGTTTTTCCGCTTCTTCAGCAAGATGCAGCAAAAGAACTTGAGAAAGATCCTTTAATGTCACACTTGTTGCGGTCGCCACCCCCTTATGCGCAGAATGCTACAGCACCTCCGCAACCTTTAGCTGTGCAACCTCCGGTTATTGTGCCTCAGGTTCTTCCACAGCCGCCAGCTCCTCTTCAGTTGGATCCTACTACTATGGCGCAGCCCCTTCAAGGGCCGCCGACTTCGCTACCTGCTCCATCTGTACCTCCTACGACTTTATGTACTACATCGACTGCCTCTTCTGGTGTTCTTCCTGATACTGCCTCTGAGTCTGCCTCTGCGTCTGCCTTGCCTCCCTCTGTTTTTCCTCCTGTTCTTTCATCAACTTCTCCTTCTGTCTGACAGAGAATGACAGATACTGTTGCCAGCCTTATATTTCCTCTCTTTGGGTTGTCTGGTGTGACCCCAGATTCGGAGCGTAAGCAGTCGCGTAGTCAACTGCCTAATTCTCGAGAGAGAGAAATGTTTGACTGTATGGCGCGTAAATGGGTTGTTTACCCTTCAAGATACGATGTAGAGTCGTAGCGTTGTGGACGGCGCAGGTGGAGCACATGCCCCGCACGCTGTCAGACCATCCACCCTGCATGCTGAAGTTGCTACTTCCCGGGGGTCCTTTCCCGGCGTTCTCGTGGCGCCTCCCACCCCAGGCATTACTTGATGCTACATTCAGAGAGGAAATACGGACTGATATCACTGACTATTTTGAGCACAATGAGGGATCGGTTGACACAGAGGCGACTCTGTGGGAGGCCTTCAAGGTCGTCATTAGAGGCCAGTGTATAGCCCGACAGAAGGGTGTATTAAGGGTGATACAGGGCACGCTGGTGGCGCTGGAAACTGAAATAAAACGACTTAAGCGCACTTTCTTGGAGGCTGGAGAATCAGAGGTGGCGGGGCTGTTGAAAACCAAATTATTGGAATATGAGGAGGAGGCGTGGCAGGAGGTCAAGTTTCTAGGGAAATATGCAGAGGCGAGGCGTTACAGCGAAGGAGGGAGACCGGGTAAGGTCCTAGCAAATATGATTAGACCGCCTCGTACCGCGACTTATATCCATGAACTGCGTACAGCTGATGGCGAACTGCTTTATGACAGGGAGAACATTGTTGGAGCATTCTCCAAGTTTTATTCTCGGTTATATACCAACACTCATGATACATGTCCAGTGGGGTTGGAGCCCTACCTAGACTCCATTGCATTGGCATGGCTAAATAATAACCACAGAGAATATATGGGCCTCCCGATAGACGCCGGAGATGTGGCACAAGTCATCAGGAGCCTACCGCCTGACAAGGCAACGGGACCTGATGGTCTGACAACAGCCCTCTATAAGGCATATGCAGATGAGCTGTTGCCCAGGTTGCTGGCGGTGTATGAGGAGGCCCTGGAAAGAGGGGTGTTGCCTGCCACTATGCGTGAAGCGCTGATCATCACGCTGCTGAAGCCAGATAAACCGGCTGACGATCTAAACTCATACCGACCCTTATCTCTGATTAATGTAGATGTGAAAATTTTGGCCACATTGATTGCGAATCGGGTGCAACCAATGTTGTTGATGGTCGCACTCCCTGACCAATCCGGCTTTATACCAGGAAGGGCGACCTCCTATAACCTGCGAACGATCTTCGCTGCATTACATTACCTACACCCTGAGATTAGAGCGGCCGTGGTGTTTTTGGATGCCACTAAGGCCTTTGATACAATTGAATGGCCATATTTATTCTGTGTTTTAGAGAGGATGGGATTCAGTACGTTGCTGATTAGGAAAATCCGCCTGCTCTACACATTGCCTACAGCCAGAGTGCGGGTGAATGGTCTGGTGTCTGAGCCTTTCCCCATCTTACGTGGTACTAGGCAGGGTTGCCCTTTATCCCAGCTGCTATTTGTTATAGCTATGGAGCCGCTGGCAGCGAGGATTAGGCAACATCATACTGCAAGAGGTATAGGATTCAGCTCTAGAAACCTTCTAGTATCACTATACGCGGACGATGTGACCCTTTATTTTACCAATCCTTCAGACAACTTGGACCCCATCTTGCGGGAATTTGTCCGCTTTGAGGGCTTCGCAGGTATCTCCATCAACTGGTCCAAATCAGTTATCTTTCCCCTCACGAACGCCACCACGGAAGTGCACTCTGAATATCCCTTGCGTTGGGAGGTGGGAAAGGTCAAGTATCTGGGGATTTGGATTAGCCGGGACCTTCAGGAGATTTGGGGCCTTAACTTTGGCAGAGCAATGATGTGGCTGAGTGAGAAAGTGAAATTATGGGCTTCCCTGCTTCTGTCACTAACTGGGCGGATTGCGCTAACAAAAATGATAGTGTTACCCAAATTCCTTTACCTATTCGTCAATATACCTATACCGCTTACAGCACACTTCTTTGCCACTTTGCGGTCACGCCTGGTGGAGTTGGTGTGGGCAGGTGGACAGGCCAGAGTGGCGTGGGACACGCTGGCACTGCCGCTGCGACGGGGAGGTTTGGGTGCCCCAGATATAAAATTGTACGCCCTCTGTGCGCAGGCTCAGTTCTTGCATTTTTGGACCCACCCGGTCCCTTTTCAGCCTCACGTGGCAGTGGAGCGCGATGTGGTGGCGCCCCTTCCAATTGCAGTGGCGATATGTGCTAAGGCAGGGCGTCCCAGAGCAGACGTAGATACGGCTAGGATGCTGCAGTGGGTATGGGAGGAGTTGCGCAAGAGGGCCAGGGTTCCACTGTTGTATGCTCCATCGCTTCCGCTATTGTATAACCCAATGCTGCCTTGTGTGGCTGATGGGATAGCTAGTCATCTGATTGACAAAATGCACCTCCACACATTTGCAGACCTTTTTCCCAATGGTAAGTTTATACCTCCCCCGGCGTCAGAGGAAGGAGGTACAGCGCCTTTTTCTGAACTATTTCTATACCACAGACTACGTGCGGCATGCCGGACGCTATTCAAAAGTTTCCCTGACGCGCCACCAGTATTTACAGCTTTGGAGGCGGTGGTGAGTCCCCCTTCCCCCCGGAAACTAGTAACCCGTATTTATCGCCATATGCAAAACATGGCACCGGAAGTGACGCCTAAATCTATGCTGTATTGGAATGAGGAGCTCCAGCCTGAGATTACTGAGGAACAGTGGGAGTTCTGTTGTGGGCAGCTTGCTGAGCTTTCGCCAAATTACAAGCTGCGTTTAATACATTTTAAGTACTTGCATAGGTTCTATAGAACCCCCATCAGCCTGAGAAAAATGGGGTTAAGGGAGACAGATGAATGTTGGCGATGTGGGTCGGCCTCGGCCTCTTTTCTACATATAGCGTGGTCCTGCCCAAGGTTAAAGGGTTATTGGTCCCAGATATTTGTATTGGTAAATCAGATAGTGGACCGCTCGGATGTCCCCTCCCCTCTGCTTGGGCTTCTGGGATATGTCAGGGACACTCCGCCAACAGTGCGCAGGCTGCATGCACTACTACTACTGTTTGCTAAGCGACGGGTGGCAATCCATTGGGGTAGGCAGCGGGTACCTATGGTGAAAGATTGGCTGGCTGATGTAACTTACGGACACATGCAGTTAACTACATTCTGGGAGCTAATGCCGGCTGCTTCTAGGCCCCGTGACATCTGGGATCCGTTTGTGAGTTGGGCTCGGGAACATCGGAGCAGGAGGTTGGAGAGTGATGCTCTGAGTGAATGACTCTTGGGAGGGGGGGGCGGTGGGTGTTACATCGCACTTCTCTCCTTTCACATCATGTGGGTGGTGTCCGTATCGCTAGAGTGTGCCTGGATCCTAACCCTGTTTATTTCCGCTACTGCCCTCTCCACATGCTAAAACAAAAGGTTGCGGCCCTCCGATCCCTTGAGCCCAGGCTAGAGGCTTGTAATCTCTATTAATATGGACATGATGACTATTGTAACACATTCTTTTTTATTCGACACCTAATAGCATACTATATGTAACACACTAATAATGATAACTGGCAAGTTTGTTTGTTGTATTTTTAATATTGTAAAATGCACAATAAAAAAATAAAAAAAAGATACGATGTAGAGTCTGTTATGGATGTCTTCTGTCAATGGGAAGCACCGAAACAAAGATACGTTTTTGAGAAAATGTGTGCTTTCCTTTGTGAGGAATTGGAGGATAATGATTTGGAAACAAATCCGCCTGATTTGTGCCGTGTACGGTTTGAGTTTGAAAAGGGCACGATTGTGGGTTCCGATGTTGAGAAAGCAGTTGCGACGTTGTTGTCCTTTAGGAATAAGGATCCTCCTCAGTCATTGTTCGAACATGACTCCTCTGTTAAAAAAAAGGTGCAACAGTACCCAATGAGAGAAGTCCCTCCGGTATGGAAGGACGCCGTTGAGGCTGATGTTGCTTATCAAATTGATGCTGTCCCAGCTCATTTTCAGCGTGTTTGGGTACATGTTCCGTGGAAGCGAGCTGAAGTTTTAGCCCTTAAGCAGACTTTGCCTGATCCCCGTAAAAACCCTGCAGGGTATTATAAGGAATTATCACTGACTGCAGACTCATGCATTATGAATTTAGCCGACATAGACATGTTATTTGAGAATGTTGTTCCTCAGCCTTTGTGTGGATTGATTCGCCATACAGATCATGCGCAAGAGTTAGGTGACTCATGGCTAATATTAGTGCTGCAAATGATAGACAAGTTGGTGGTGCCAAGCCTGAGCCTTTGGTAGCAGAACTGCCTGCTAGGATCATTACTTACATGAAGACTTTAATGCCTGCGATGCGTGTGAATTGGGATAAATTGTCTGCGTGTAAGCAGAAGAAAGATGAAACAGTGTCTGATTTCTTCACCAGGTTTGAGGAAACGTTTATCGATGACAGTGGTCAAGATATGAGTACAGAAGGTGGTCAACGGTTGTTCATCGACAAGTTTGTGCACAATTTGCTTGCCGAGCTGTGTAAGAAATTGAAGGATTCAGAGAGTTCTTGGGCCGTTTCCTCTTCAGCACAAATATTGGCTACTGCACAGTACTACAAAAATAGGGATAAAGATGAGAAGGATAGAGCAGACAAGAAAACTAAAGAATTAAAGACGAAGGTTCTTTTACAACAGGCGTATCCGCCACGTGGTGGTCAGAGTAACTATCAGCAACCTCAACAGTTCCAGAGAAACTCGCAAAAGTTCGAGTTTTCTCAACCACATGTTCCTGTAGGTCCCAATCAGTGTTCATATTGAAAAGAAGAGGGTCATTTCAAGTATAGTTGTCCTATTTTGTTACAGCGTACGAATGATGCTTCTGGCGCAAGAGGTCGAGGTGTTCAACAAGCTCCTAGAGGTAGAGGACGTGGAAGTTTCCCCAAGAACACGCGTTCCTTTCCGTCTCAAAACTCAATGAATAGCTTTGACCAGCAACATAACGCGTCTGGTAGGACGGCTCAGTACTATGCTGACGACTACTATGCAGAAGATGAGAATCTGGAAGGTAATAATTGCTAGGACAGCCATAGACGGAGAGAGGGAGTTTTTTTAGTTCCAGTAGATCAGAATGGACCTTATGTTAAGGTGATTACATCAGGTGTGTCGGAGCCTTTTCTGTTGGATACTGGTGATACAAAGAGTTCTATTATGCACTCAAAACTCCCTGGCGCACCTTTGTCTGGCGAGATGAATGTTTCAGTAGGTTTTTCTGGCGCCCCGGTTAGTAACCCGATTTCTAGTCCTATGTCCCTTTCTGTTGGACCTTGTGAATTGGAAGCACCCCTTATTCTAAAGACAGGTGTGTGGTGAAAACTTGTTAGGACTGGATTTGTTGAAAAGATTGTATGCAACATTATATTGTTCTCCTTCGGGAGCACAACTTACACTGGGTAGGAAAATGGTCTCTCCAATGTATTTGTCGAAGGATAAGCTTCCGACCGAATTGTCGTTTCTTTCTGATACCATTTGGGCTACTGGTCCTAATGATGTGGGTCTTTTGGAAATACCGCCTTATGTTGTGACATTGAAAGCCAATTTTAAATTACCACGCATTCAACAATACAAGATCTCTAGTGAAGGTGAAAAGGCGTTGCTAGCGATCATTTATGATTTAATTGAAAAAGATGCAATTGAAGAGACAAGAGGCAACGTTTGTAATAGTCCTGTTCTGCCTGTTTTGAAACGTACTAACCCCTCTAAGCCACCTGTTTACAGGTTTGTGATTGATCTTAGAGAGGTAAATAAAATAGTTGTGCCACAGTTTCCCGTTGTTCCTGATATCACTGCCATATTAACTATGATTCCAGCTTCCGCCACCTGGTCCTCGGTGATTGACTTAAAGAATGCTTTCTTCAGCATCCCGATTGCAGAGGAGAGCAGGGATATTTTTGGCTTCAGTTTAGGAGGCCGAAGTTTCCGCTTCAAACGCGCTCCACAAGGCTACTGTGAAAGTCCATCAATATATAGTCAGGCTTTAAAAACAGCTTGATACAATTGTTTTACCTGACGGCGCTACCCTTATTCAGTACGTCGATGATTTGCTAGTCGCTACAGATACTGAAGAGATTTGTAAAGAAGCCACCTTGTCGTTGTTGCGTCATTTATCTGATTTACATCACAAAGTGTCCCTTTCAAAACTGCAATATTGTCGACAAGAAGTGACCTACTTAGGTCATCTCTTATCGAAGGAGGGAAGGAAACTGACCTCAGAAAGAATTCAGGCAATTGCAAAATTGAGTGTGCCAAGGAGAAAGAGAGAAGTATGTGCTTTCTTGGGCATTACATCATACTGCAGACAATGGATACCAAATTTTTCTTTGCTGGCCAAACCTTTGGTAGCATTGACCTATAAAGATACACCGAATCCCGTTCCGTGGTCTGAAGATTGTCAGAAAAGTTTTTCCGAATTGCGTAATGCATTGTGTTCGGCTCCTGTGTTGGGTACCCCCGACTACAGTAAGCCCTTTACACTGTATGTCCATGAGGGAGAGGGTTGTGCATTGTCAGTGCTGACACAGTCTTTTGGAAACAAGCAGCGCCCATGCGCATATTTTTCGTCGACTTTGGATCCGGTAGCTAAAGCATTGCCGAGTTGCTTGAGAGCCACAGCGTCAGCAGCTGTTTCTATTCGACAGTCTGCTGGGTTAGTGATGAATAATATGTTGATTGTGATGGTTCCACATGCAGTGGACATGTTGTTAAACAGGACCAAGACACAGCATTTAACTAGTGCTCGATTGTCAGGTTACGAGTTGACACTGTTAGCGAGTCATGTGCACATAAAGAGGTGCAATACGTTGAATCGAGCCACGTTATTGCCGATTTCAGTAGAAACAGATGATGTTGAACAACATGATTGTTTTCTTAGGACAGAAGAAGAAACGAAAGGGAGAGTAGATCTTAAAGATACTCCTCTTGTAAAGTGTGATGGTACCTTATGGGTGGATGGTTCATGCTTCAAGCTTCCGAATGGTGATACGACTGCAGCATATGCTGTCACAACTTTGCATACGATTGTTGATGCTGCACGTATACCACATAATTCAGCTCAATCAGCAGAGCTGATTGCACTTACGAGAGCGTGTGTCTTATCGAAAGGAATGAAAGTGACCATATATACCGACAGCCAGTATGCGTTTGGTGTGGCCCATTGTTTTGGACGATTGTGGAAAGAACGTGGGTTCCTGACTTCGCATGGAACTAAAATTCAGCATGGTCAGTTGGTGAATGAGCTTCTTGAGTCACTGAACTTGCCATTACAAGTTGCGATTGTGAAATGCAGTGCACACAAGAAGGTTACTGATGGTGTCGGTCGTGGCAATGCATTTGCTGATGAAATCGCAAAAGAAACAGCAAAAGATGTGATGAATCGAATGTATGTTGCAGGCCCCGCAAGATGGGTTGGTGACGTTGGAATGTGTGAAGATACAATAGAGGTTGTGAAGTCTCTTCAAGCTGAAGCTTCAGAGAAAGAGTTGAATGTGTGGAAAGAAAGTACGGGTAAATTGGATGAAAATGGTTGTTGGGTTTACTTGTCAGAACATCAGCGATGGTTGTTACACGATGCGTATGTGCTTGCAGTGGTGACAATGGCTCATGGAATGGCCCATATCAGTGTGAAAGGGATTTGTAAGTTGTTGGCTCCAGTATGGCAACATGCTGGAATTCCTAAATGTGCAGAGAATGTGGTCAAGAATTGCATGATGTGTCTGAAATACAATCCTGGTAGGGGAACCCCAACTCCAGCTGGTCATTTTGCGCCTCCAACGTATCCGTTCGAGGTTTTGCAGCTAGATTTCATCCACATGGAAAGGTGCAACAATCTGAAATACGTACTCGTTGTTGTTTGTGCCTTTCCAAGATGGGTAGAAGCATATCCCTTAAAAGACAACACTGCCTTATCCACAGCTAAAGCCCTTGCCAAAGAATTCTTCCCTAGGTTTGGAATGCCGAGAATGGTCTGGAGTGATAATGGGAGTGAATTTGTGGGTCGAGTGATGAAAAAAGTATGTGAGGGTCTAGGTATCCAGCAAAAATTCCACGCTGCAAATCACCCCCAATCAGCTGGACTAGTAGAGTGCTATAATGGCACGCTAAAACTGAAGTTGGCAAAGATACAAGCGAGCTCTGGTCTTAAATGGCCTGACGCTGTGCCTTTAGCACTCCTATCAACAAGAATGACTGTGCATTCGCGAGTGGGACTTAGTCCCTATGAAATTGTGTTCGGCCACCCGGCCAACATATGGGGAGTGCCAAGACCAACAAAATTCAGTGAGCTCGAACACCCTGTACTGCTTGATTATTTGTATGAATTGACGACTAAATTGCGTGTTCTACACCAACAGGTTCATGATACTCTGCCTCAGGTCTCTGAAGCTCCAGGGCATCTTATCGATCCTGGATCATGGGTGCTGGTCAAGAACTTCCAGCGGACAAAGAATGACCAGCCCCGTTGGACCGGCCCCCACCTCGTCCTTCTCTCAACAAGATCAAATGTTCGAGTGGAAGGGAAAAAGAACTGGATCCACGGCATACACTGCAAGAGGGTCCCTTTTCCTCTACTGTACAACCGGTGGGTCCAGGAGGGGATCTCTGACTCTGAGACTGAGACTGTGCCTCGTTTTTTGCCATTTAGCGATGCACGTGTAAAAGGAACAATTTCTGAACGAGAAAGTGACAATAATTTGCAAGAAGCTGTGCCACCGTCAATTCGATTGAACACTACAGATCCTGAACTCTTGTTCCAGAACCAGACAGTACCTGGAAAAAGCCGTTATAATTTGAGACCAAGAACTAAGGACAAATAATTTTTTTCCCGTTCCTTTGCTATTTTTTTTAAAAGTGCGGCTCTCTCATCTGAGAAACTTTGTTATTTTTTTTTTTTTTTTCTTTTCGAACCGTCATCCGGGTTCAGCTGTAGGGTCGTGGTTGCCCAAGTCTTTGGAGTGCAGCTGAAGACGTTAGGTCGACAGTTCTGGTTGGTCTAAGGGAGTTGCCCTGGACTGACAGAAGCATTCCCTAGCATAGAACACCCTACCACCGCGAGCAGCAATTAGAGAGGATGGAGTTTTTCAAGAATGAGAGACCTGCCAAACAGATGGATTTTAAAGCCAGAATGTCTATAATAATGACAAAGAAACGATTTTTTATATTATGTATTTTCATGTTGCTCAGTGTGATGACGTTTTTAATAGGATATGTTTTATTCTCTTTTCAAGTGACATTTGCACCCATTACACAGCCCATACCTCCTTCTACTGTTTCCTCGCATTCTTTTCACCCCCTGCCTGAACACGAGTCTGCCAGAAGATTAGAATTTGACAACAATTCATTCATTCAGCTTCTACACCAACACCAATTAGTAGTGAACACAACTAACTGTTGGGTGTGTGGTCTTATGCCTCATATCTGAGTCCTGCCTTTCAGCCATAATGGTTCTGTGTGGGCATATAGAACGGTGTTCATATACGCGTATGAAGCCAACCCCCTACGTTCTGTGAAAGATAATCCTAAGAATAGTACTCTAGCTAAGGGTATAGTACATATGATTAGGGAAGATATTTCCTATGAGACTATCCCGAGAGATGAGACACTAGCATATATTGGATGGAACATAACAGGATATGGAGTTACTCTGAGTGGGAACCAGCGAGCAAAGAGATCCTCCCCGATTTGGATTGTACCCCATCAGGGTCACCTATGTCTGCAAGGTAATGGCAAGAATCCCAGAGCTCAGTTAGGGAAAAGTATCTGCACTGAAACATATGTTTTAGCGTCTCAGACTTCTCCTTCGTTATTAGCAGCTAAGGGTACCTATTTCATCTGCCATAATAGAGCCTATACATGGTTGCCCCCTGACTTCTCAGGCACATGTTTTGTTTCGTTCCTGTTACCTCCCACCTACACGGGAGATTACAGATTACCATAAGACAAGGATAGTTAGAGGTGTCATAAGTAAAGAAGACACTACAGGACACAAATTTGGAGATTTCGTAAAGGGTTTTCTGCCGTTTTGGGGTCCTATGGTTAACAGCAGGAACATAAGGCAATTGACAAGGGTGGTTGAATCCACGGTAGTTGAAACCGCCGGTGCCCTTAGTAATTTGACTACTGAGCTTCAGTCGGATCGCCTTATGACTCTTCAGAACAGGGTCGCATTAGACGTCATACTTGCAGACCGAGGTGGGGTATGTAAAGTGATCCAATCAAGTTGTTGTGTTTTCATCCCAGATAACGCTCCAACAGTCTACCAGGCCATTTCCAAACTGCATAAGATCTCCAAATCTATTCACGTGGATAAAGGAGATTGGTCATTGATGGGGTGGTTCTGGGAGCTGATATCCGCCTGGGGATGGAAGACTCTGGTAGTCATTGGGATGATCTTAGCCATTCTTTTCCTGTCCTGTTTGTGTGTACAGTGTGCTCCTGCAATATGTGGCCTCTGTGCTACATTGTGTGTAAGGAAACCTGTATCAAAAGACGAGCTAAGTAATAGGATGATGCTACAGCAACATCTCAACGACTTTATGAATATAGACCTGGACTCAGATTAGCGTGAGTATGGGTTATTGCCTATGTAAGGGCAAAAGGAGGGTCTGTGGAACTGAAAATTCTGGACCCGTGTTATAAACATTATCGTATCACAACGATTTTGGTATCAGCAGACCGAGAATGGTTAGAATAGTATGCATAAGCATTGTATTCATATTCAGGTGACAAAATCACCCGAATATCAGAGTTTCCGTCCTGAAACTCTGAGGTTCCATTTAAACGACAGCCATTTTGTGATTGCCCTCACATAGGCCAATGACTAATGCTGAAAACAAGTCTGAAGGACACGTACATCTTTGCTGACTCCTCTGTGACCTGAGCAAGCTGACTCCACTGCCTGAAGCCAAAACCTGTTCGGCCAGTTTCTTTCCCAGTGGCCGAATGAGATTAGTATCAAGGCACAAACAATCATAAAACCTTTTCATCACACACAAACCATGCCTAATCTTACACACACCTGTCCCTGTTTCTTTCTTTATGACTTGCTTTACAAGGAGGAGGTGCCTGTTTATATTGGGGGTCCGTCGATATCTGATGAAAGTACTGAACCTTGCCGGGTAATTGATTGAGGGCTGGACAAACTGAAATATGGCTTGTCATCATAACCCTGCTATTTCTTGGTAGTGAAAATATGTGAATGGTCAACTGTAAAATAAGGAATGTTTGCCTAAAGCATAATATTTTGTATAAAAGAGAAGGTTAGCTTTGCAAGGGAAGCAGTCTCCTGAGAATATACACCGTGTTGTACTTCTAGGATACCTGTTACTGGCTGCAGCCAATAAACAAGATCTTTGACTTCACCAAGAAGACTCTGTGTTTCTGTAGTCTGAAACAGGAAGGACTCGAAGTCTTAGGGTGTGTTCCCTGGCACCACTGGGTTCTGAAAAACCCAGTACTTCACTTCCTGCATTGGTGTTCTATTATTTTGACCACTTCCTCCCTGGGCACATCTTTTGCGTTCTCCTCCCTTCATTGCTTTGTTGCCCCTTCCTTCTTATTTGTCAAACTATGGTTTAATTACCTTTTCATTATACCAAGAACTAGTATCTAGCTGCAAGACTCTTCAGTGGCCTGGAATCCTATCCATCTGTGTCTGGCCACACTTTTATCTACCTATTCAATGTCTCCCTCTTCTCCATATGGGGGTCACACTTGAGCCCACTTCCCAAGATCTGTGTTTCTCTCAAACACATTGCTGTGCTTACTTTTTCTGACTGTCTTTTTCGGTGTCCTATATTTGTATGTCTGATGCCCACATTGTTACTTTTCACCCTTAGCGTGTAGCTTTTCTCTCCTTCAGTTGGAATGTTGTACTTGCCCAATTAATCACCAGCCTAGTATTTGGCTCCTCTCTTGACTCCTCTCACTCCCTGTATCTGGGAGCAAGTTTTGATAATCCATTCTGAGCCACTGTACTACAAATCAAGTGCAACTATAGAATAAGCAATTCCACACCACATCTACATTGGTGCACACCCATGTTAATCACGATCCATTACTGAAGTAATGATACACTTTATAAATTAGAGAAAAAATGTAATCATTTCTGAAGCTAAGTGCAATCTTTTGAGAGCCATGCACAGCTCCACTGTGAGGAAAAATCATTTGAGGTTTGTGTACTCTTTGCTGGATAAGTAATTTGAATGATGGCCATATTAAGGTGGCCCCACTGATGTTGCCCAATTAAGTATGCGGCTCTAGTCAGGAATGAGGATTAGCAAACCCATTAGCTCTTTTGTTCATTGATGACTTTCTTGCTTTTGCCAAAGGTTATTTTGTTGGGAAATGTTTTTTGCATGTATTGTATGAAAACAAGCATTTCTAAAACACACTATGGGGGTCATTCTGACCCTGGCGGTCATTGACCGCCAGGGTCGACGACCACGGAAGCACCGCCAACAGGCTGGCGGTGCTTCCCAGCCCATTCTGACCGCGGCGTTAAAGCCGCGGTCAGAAAAGGGAATCCGGCGGTTTCCCGCCGGATTTCCCCTGCATGGGCTGAATCTCCATGGCGGCGCTGCAAGCAGCGCCGCCATGGAGATTCCGACCCCCTTCCCGCCATCCTGTTTCTGGCGGTTTTTACCGCCAGGAACAGGATGGCGGGAACGGGTGTCGTGGGGCCCCTGGGGGCCCCTGCACTGCCCATGCCACTTGCATGGGCAGTGCAGGGGCCCCTAACAGGGCCCCATAAAGATTTTCACTGTCTGCATTGCAGACAGTGAAATTCGCGACGGGTGCAACTGCACCCGTCGCACCCCTGCAACTCCGCCGGCTCCATTCGGAGCCGGCTTCATTGTTGCAGGGCCTTTCCCGCTGGGCCGGCGGGCGCTCTTTTGGCGGTCGCCCGCCGGCCCAGTGGGAAAGTCGAAATGGCCCCCGCGGTCTTTTGACCGCGGAGTGGTCTTTCGACGGGGGAATTTTGGCGGACGGCGACCGCCGCCCGCCAAAGTAGGAATGACCCCCTATATGATTTTAGTGTAAAAGCACGCATGCACATTTTGCAAGAGCAGAGTACCATCATTCACAGTAAGGTTGGGTATGGTTTTAGTGTGCTGACCATATCTCTGATGCTATATACTGTGATGTCCAGAAGCAAATTAATGGACTAAGAGGGCCGATTGAAAACCCCTATAAGTAAATATGTATAGGATATATATTTTTACATGAATCTAAAGATTTTGGCTAATACCAAACTCAAAAAGTTCCAAAGTGCCTCCCACACACTAACTTTTTTCCCAAAGACAGTGCCATGAATTAGGGGTCTCTCTTTAAAACAAACAAAAAGAAAGGCAGAGATAGGGGAGAAAACACCAATCCTTCGGACCTGCCTGCCGTAAGGCTATTGCAGCAGAAGCAAAGCCTAAATGTGTCCGTAGTCTTCTGTGTACTGAAAACTCTGTGGCACATCCCAGGTTGGTGATTTTGCTGCCTTGCCAAATATTTGTTTCTGCCCATTTATTGATGTAGTTCAGGCTTTCTGAATTAGCAAGCACTGCAAATTACAAGGAAATTGCATAAAGATAACATTTACTCCCTTTCAAGGTACATTCTCAATATTATTAGCTACACTATATGCATTCCTAATTCTTTTAACTCACATTATTAACTCCTTTATGCAATACTATTTAAAATTAGTTGCTCTCCAAGGCCCTGATAATGGTTTTGGTGGTCTCACTGCCCTTTTGCTGTGGTGGTGGATCTGAGTACCCCGTCGAGCAGCAGGCCTACCTGCCAGCCCTTTTATGAGTTTCCTGCTGGGCTGTGGGGCTAGCAGCCATTGAGTCATGACGCTAGTATGTGTTGCTGCTGTAAAGGACCAGGAAGCAGCTGTCACAGTGCAGTTGGACAAACATGGGAACTGTGATGCTGCATTTTGTGGGTCGGAGTCAGTGAATGTGGGGGTGGGTTCAATGGTGTTGAAGCACAAAAATAATATATCCTGTAGAGCCTGTTGGTCTCTCACCGTCAGGTAGCTACATTTTTCATTTTGCTCAGCTTGAGTGGGTGATCAATACAACAGACATCCCTAATTATCATTACCAAACTGCCTATCCGTTGACTCATTCATGGTGGTGTGGCAATCATGAAATTGTCGGTAAAAAGGCAGATCAGAATGACCCCGGCGGAAAACCTAACAGGATCCTGTCCATGGGCATCCTTTGTCTTTCCTGGAAAGCTCGATTATCGATGATGGTGGTGGTGTTGCTGCACTGCCTGCAATTGGGCGTTGGGGCCACTGATGAGGTGGCGGCCGGACTGATGAAAACTCAATGACAGGACACTTCCTGCCCTCATACGAATCAGGACAAGCCTTGATCTTCAACAGGTTGCATAGTTTTGATCAATTGTAGGATGATACCAGAATATCATGGAATCAATTTTGTGTCCTAAAATATTGTATACAAAAATACCTTGCCTTTAAGGTTCATAAGAGACAATCTACACCAAATGCAATAATATATTTCGAAAAAATATTGTAGCTAGTGTAATGATGTTAGGTGATAGCTTTGCTATTTATTTTCTAACCCATAATATGTATATGCATAATGATACTTTTTTTCAGTATGTAGTGTTCAACATTTTATTTTACATTTTCTGAATTATGTCATCATTTGAATATATATTGTCAACCTACAATCTATCTAGGTGTTTTCATTGTACTCATTTACTTCACAAATTTGGGCTTGGTCTATTTTAATTCACCTCTTATACTGTGATCCTTCCAATTTGAAGTAGCAACTTTGTGAGAAATATTTTCATCTCCCCACAGGAATTAGGTATTCAAGATTGCCAGATGTATTAGCGTAATTTGAAATTCGGGTAAGTGTATGGAAAGTCTTCTGTGCTGAGTCAAGTTTTTATGAATTTTCAACTTTTATTAACATTTTAGGGGTCATGTTTGAGAGATCTTTTTGATGATCTAATAGAGGATTGCGGGTGCCATCTCATATTTAATAAGTAGGGCCCAAGGCATTAATTCAATGTTTATTTACCCATATTCAATTGTGTCCTCTGCTTTCATTACCTCCTCTTCAAGTCTGTTTGCCATTTCCAGGTTGCCAGTACACAGTCTGCAGACTAGTATGCAAAGGATGGAGGATAACATGAATGTGTACAGCAATCTAGGCATCTCTGGTAAGTAAAGGACTTTCTTAACGGCCAGAGATTTATTTTTGTATGTGGTCTCCCTCTACGTTCCTGTACTTGTTTCTTTACCTTTTTCATGCAACCATTGATATACAGACATAGTAAATGGAGAATAGAAGGATAATTGGCACCAGTGATTCCATACAATTGATGCTACCATTTGAATCTAGCATATACATTGGAAATATAACTCTACCAACCTTAGGGGTCATGTTAGCCCCAGCATTGTTTATGAAATAAAAAGGAAGTATTGTGTCATGCATGGACCTGATGACTTTAAGTGCTTGCAAAAATCTATCAATCACAATTGTATACAAATGTGATTTAAAATCAGGGTAACAGGCTAGTTAATGTATTACAAATTGATGTATGTGAATTAACGAAAAACGAAAAATGAGAAACCACATTAAAGGACACCAAATCATGGAAAACGTATGTCAAGGAAAGATAATTTTAAGGAAACATCCAACATCACACACTTGGGTGAAGTTTTGGGGTAGTGGGTTCTTTTGGGTTCAGTGATGGGTGATGTTTGGGGGCAATGAGGAGTTTTTACGGTTCAGGGATGGGTGGAGTTTAGGTTGGTTTGTGGTTTTAGGGGTTTCAGGATAGGTGTCATTTCTATGTAGAAAAGGTTTTTTTGAGTTCGAAGATGAGGGATGCTTATGGGTGATGAAGGTTAGGGATCAGGGATGGGTGGAGTTTAGGGGTGGCGAGGGTTTTTAGGGAATAGCCATGAGTGGAGTTTAGGGTGCCAAGGGCGTTTTAGGGTTTAGGGGTGGTGAGAGTTTTCTAAGGGTTCAGAGAGCAATGGCATGAAGGGGTATTGAGGCTTTTTAGGTTTTATAGATGGTTGGAATTTAGGGGTGGTGAGCGTTGTTAAGGTTCAGTAATGGGAAGGCTTTTCAGTAAGGAAACTTTTCGACTTTGGAGGTGTCAGATTTACTATTCCCACTCTAGACTGTGAAATGGTAGGGAAAGCGTTTTGATTTTGGAGTAGTGACATTTACCATTCCCACTCCAAACAGCACAAAAGTAGGGAAAGAGTTTAACTGCAAAGAGGTTAATGTTATCATTCCTACTGCAGTCTAAACAAGAGTAGGCAAAGTATTTCACTTCAAACACATTACCTAAATATGGAACATCATGAATGTAAAAACAATATTACACTTAATATAGATTTTAACTAACATGAACAATTAATCAATTTACATAACTACTATTCAATAAAATAATGATCAATTAGTAGACAACTGTCATTCAATTAGTAATTAATTAACTTCCCAACCTATAGCCCACACCTAAAATATAAATAAAAAAAGGCATTTTATAGATTACATATTTAAAATCAATTAAATAATTAGTTAATTAATAAATAACTGTTAATTGAGTATTACCTAATTAACTTACCAGCCTAGGCCCCTACAAACCTAGCAGCCTGCAATGAAAATATAATTAAAACAAAAAAGTATTCCATATTTCCATATTTAAAATGTAATTAAATAATTAATTTACAAATTATAAATATTAATGGATTAATTATTCGTTGATGACCACCCCCACCCTATACTCCTACAGGTTACCATACTGCAACTGAAATATGAGTAAAATAAAACAGTATTCCATATTTTACCTAATGAAAAATCAATTGAATAATTGAATAAATAATAACATATTTTTAATTATTACTCAGTTATCTTCCCACCCTATGCCCCTATAAACCTGGCAGCCTACAACTAAAGTATAAATAAAATATTTACTTTCACTTCTGGTCACCCCAGCGCTCCCATGCCATTATGTGCCTGAGTGAGGCGCAGAAGAAAAAATGACTGGACAGCACCACCTTTGTCACAGAGGTCAGTTTACATAGTGCCGCCTGCTGTATGTGTTTTACCCTAAGAGTAAGCACTTCCCACACACACTTTCAAGCTTCATGTTCTTTGGATTTATGTGTTCACTATGTGAAAGCAATGTATGTTTGGTGGGTGGAACACCACAGAATACCACAGAGTTTTTGTATAACAGCTGAATTCCACAGAAACCATGCACTTATTTATTAATTTAACTGAATTTTGCCTGCAGTACCACTAACGTTTCATGGGATTAATTTCATATGTCCTTTTTTATTTTTAACTGTCCCCATTCACTCTACTCTGATGACACCACCTAGTTATTTATACATTTTGCTTGTCCCCTGACCCCCATAAGGACATAAGGCATTTTTTTTTAGTTTATCATTTTGTGTCTACACCACCTGTCTTCCATGGGCCCTGGAGAGAAACCAGCTATTGTGTTCATAATATAACCTGATTTTGCTTGTTCGAGTGCCACCCATATGGTCCTTACTCCCATAAGGGTGTCAATAGCCCAGGAGGGACTCCAGCTATTTATTTAATAATGTAATCAATTGTTGCCTACTCCCTGACTTCCATAGGCCCACCAGGTATCTCAGAGAGACACCAGCTATTCATGCACTGCTAATTACCCCACAAAACATGACACTCATGACATTTGTGATAACATCATTGATAATATCGATGTAATGTGGTCAGTAAAAGTTTTGACAAAAATACTGTGCATGACGGAGGTGCAAGGTATAGTTACCTCAGGGCACGAGTAATTTCTATGGTTTTGTGCATTTAAAATGTGAGCCTAACTATAATGTCCCTGTAACCTTTGTTTTTTTAAGTGTAAATATGTATATATATATATATATATATATGTATATATATATATATATATATATATACATATATATATATATATATACATATATATATATAGATAGATATATCACCAAGTCCTGCTTGCGCATGTTATCGTCGGTGTGCAACTTTGAAGCTTCATGTATACGATCAACAAGCGCCACCCATGTTGGAAGTAACAGCTCATAGTGGAGTTTTGTTGTTTGAAATATATATTCATATATATGCACAGCTAATTACCCCATATACTATAGCAGTAATTGCATCTTCTATTACATCATTGATAATATCATTGCAACATTTGCAGTAAAGTATTGACTTGAAAACTGTGCATGGTGGGGGTGTGAGTTAGAGTTATCGTAGAGTACGATTTATAGTTACTTGAAAAAACTCTAACTATAACAGCTGAACTTCTATGGTTTTGTGTGTGTAAATTGTGACCCTAACTATAACACCCCTATAACCTTTGTTTTTTTGAGTAAGTACATAGATATGTATTAATTTAAGCTAAAATCTTAAGGGCATATTTACTAACATTTCAGACAATGCAATGCAGTAGGTAAAGTTACTGTGCTGTGTTGTGCAAGGGAGAGAGCAGAACAGCACCATATTTACATAGTTATGGCACAAGAGTGCCTACATTGTGGACAGGTTATTTTTTGTGCAGAAAGGGATACCTTCCTGCACTGAAGCTACCCTTTGAGGCTATGTTCTCATTGTATGCATGCTTCAGAATACAAAGAGGAAATAACAATGAAAAATAGAGATATTTCTCCGTGTTACCCCAGCCTCTGGGAGGTACATCATTTTGCCATATACTCATGTTTATACATTTTTGTAAATATGGGTTTGTGTCAAAACATATGAAAGGCCTGCCTGATGCAAGGTATAACAAGACTGCACTATGTCTTGTGTTACTGCTTTTACCTGTTTTTTTTACAAAGTCATTAAAATTGGGATTTGGTTGGCTTTGTAAAACTCAAAAAGGATTTTGCACTTGTGGTGTGCCAAAAGAGTTGCAACCACAACAAAAGCTTAGTAAATCTGAGCCTTGGTAGTATACCTAGCTCTGACATCACTTTCATCTTTGTGTATTTTCAGTGACTATACATACACACACACATACATATATATCTATAAATCTTTCAACGGTCACTTCTAGTAAACATTTTAATGCACAAACCTTCTCTCCGGTACAATTTATATTTTAGGAGTTTTTGACAATTGTACAGTTCTCACCCAGTAAATGAAACAGATCTATCATTTTTCTGTTTCCCAAATGTAGAGTCCCACAGTGGTAAAATTACCATTGAATTATTTATTTGTAAATACCAAAATAATAAATGTACACATTAGTTTACCTTTGTGAATCGGACCCTTGGACTAAAGTCGAAAACATATTGATAAATCCCAAAATCTTCTTGTTTCAAATACTCAGGCTCCCTTTCTACAGCATGTCTCAGATACTGTTGGAATTGAATTACCAATCCCCAACTGGACAAGGATATTATGTATCACGTGACTCTTACGTCTTGAGGTACTTCAAAAGAAACATCAAAGTGCGTGCTTAAATTGGTGATTACAAATATAATGTAGGGCATAATACTACTGATATTTTTAATGATGATGGAGATTACTCAAATAAAGCCTACCAATCAAATAGTACATACCATCTAAACTTAAACCAGAATCTCCAGGAAAGGACATTGCTGACAGTATTACTGCTGCTTCTGTTCTTAGTCTAAAATGGTCACCTTTTTCCTAAACATGGCTGACAGTGCCAAAAAAAAGGATTAAGACTGCATGGGTCTTGTGTCAAAGCAAATTATTAGATTGTTTTACGCCTCTTACTGAAGTCTTTGATCTTGCTGAACAGGGCAAAGAGTATGATTCCCTAGAGTCTTTGTTGGATTGGCAATGCTAACACATTAGTTTCTCTAGAAAAACCTGTGTGGTCTTCAAAACCAAGTCTTAGGTGAGCTTGCAAGCCGAGAAACGTGTCACACAATCACAGGATTTCTGATTGTTGAGCATTTAAAGAGAGAAATGGGTAAATATATACCTGCTTGCTTGCATTTGGATACAGTGAAATATTATTTTTGCAAGTTCCAACACTACTACTTCTGACCATTATTCCCAAAGATGCATCTCAGAACTGGCAAAGCAATATAGAACATCCTTCAAACATTTCAGGGGTTCAATTTTGAGTTTTAGTGAACTCTATTCCAAGCCTTTTCTCTGAGGCCTATCCGGTTTTAAGAGGGAGAATTAAATCTAAATTTACACTAGATAATAGATCTCCTCTCAAAGTGGGCCATTGAACGGTGCTCGCTTTATCTCCAGGGTTTTGTCAATAACAAGTTCTTAAAAAAAGAGTCATCCTTTTTTAAATGTAAGAGGTTTAACTATTTCCATTCTGTATCAAAATGGGAACAATAATATATTGTAAGGGAATCCTCCTTTTGGGTGATTGCATTGCTTTGATTACAAAAGGTCCAATGCCATTTTAGAAAATCTACTCCCTCCTCAATCTCTTGAGGCCATCGTACCATTATTCAACTGCCACCTGACTGCTGATGGCTTCCCTGCAGCAAGATTTGGATTGCTCCTTGAGGAAGGACAAAGTCTTGGGTGTGGAGAGATGATGCCTTCCCTTGACAGGGTGGCCTGGAGGCTGTGACCAAGAGCTAGTTACACTTCAATAAAGCCTACTCTGCCACTCGCAAGTGAGCAGGACACCAGGGGGGTCATTATGACCCTGGTAGTCTTCTGACCGGCAGGGCCATGGTGGTGATCCAACTGCCACCAAAGCAGGGGTCCCACCGCTTTGGCAGAGGTCAGACCACCATTTTATGACCGTGGTGAAAGTGAAAGCGCCACAGTCATACTGCGGCACCGCCAGTTTCCCTTCGCAGGAGGGGCTGCCGGTGCCGGCGTTCTTGATCCCCCAGGGAAGCGCTGCATGCAGTGCTGCCCTGGGGATTACGGGTTCCCTCTCTGGCAGCTTTTGCATGGCGGCTGTACCACCATGCAAAGGGTTGAGGAGATGTCGAGCCAGGGGCCCCATGGGGGCCCCTGCATGGCCCAAGCACTTGGCATAGACAGTTCAGGGGCCCCCAAGACCAGCACAGTCGCACTTTTCACTGTCTGCTTTGTAGACAGTGAAAAGCGCAACGAGTGCCGGTGCATCCGATGCACCC
This sequence comes from Pleurodeles waltl, assembly GCF_031143425.1. NCBI lineage: Eukaryota > Metazoa > Chordata > Amphibia > Caudata > Salamandridae > Pleurodeles > Pleurodeles waltl. The sequence goes on from NC_090446.1 coordinate 28,591,194, forward strand.
CAACATTGCTTCCGGCTCAATTACGAGTTGGCGTCAATGTTGTGGGCTGTTGGCCGCTGGCTAGCGCTCCCTCTGTGGGCTTCCCTCCCACCCCCAAGGCAGGGATGAAAGGGGAAGCCCATTCCCTTCCACCCCAGCCCCCCCCACCTCCCCCATAATGACATCAGCACACGATCGTGCACTGACATCATTACAGGGTGCCGATCGCACGGGAAGCCATTTGCTTCCAGTGCGATCAAGGGAGAACAGGTGAGTTTCTCCTCTGGTGGGTGGGAGGTTTGAAACAAAGAGGCACCGGGGGAAGCGGGAAGGCTTTTCCTTTCCCACGGTGTCTCTTTGAGCATTCCTGCTGCAGGATTGCCCACTAGATGCCAAGGATATTTTTTTGTTTTGTTTATTTCTGCTATTTTTGTGCAGGGGAGTGGCCCCTTGGGCAAGGGTCGCACCCATTTGGGGGGCATATTTGTTGTGGCCATTTCGGCTTATTATTTTTAGGCTGATCTGACACAAACCACTAGACGCCAGGGATTTTTTTATTTTTGGTTATTTCAGCTGTGTTTTGTGTCGAGGTGCGGCCCCTTGGGCAAGGGTCACTCCCATTTGGGGGGTATGTTTGTTGTGCCCCCCTTGGGGGCAGATCGTACTATTATTTTTCGTCTTATCTGCTCCCAAGTAGGCCAGAAACCACTACAAGCCAGGGATTTTTTTTTTTTAATAATGCATGATTTTGGTGTATGGGAGCAGCCCCTTGGGCAAGGGTCACTCCCATTTTGGGGCATGTTACCTGTGGGGGTTTCTGGCCCCCACAGGTGGCAGATAAGCCTATTATTTTTAGGCTGATCTGCCCCCAAAGGGGGCAGAAACCACTAGAATGCCAGGGATTTCTTTGTATATGTTTATTTATGTGGGGGGGGGTGTCCCCTTGTACAAGGGGCGCCCGTCCCAAGGCTGGCATTGAACTGTTGGCTATTTCTGCCCCCCTTGGGGGCAGATGGGCCTATTTTGTTAGGCCCATCTGCCCCCAAGGGAGGCAGAAGCCACTTAGACACCAGCAACAGTGTGTGTGTGTGTGTGCTAGTCGATGGGGGGGTGGCCCCTTGGGCAATGGGCACCCCACTTTGGGGGCATGTGTACCAAGGTAATTTCTGTACCCCTTGGGGGCAGATCAGCCTATTATTTTTAGGCTGATCTGCCCCCAAGAGGGGCAGAAACCACTAGAACGCCAGAGATTTTTTAAATATGTTTATTTATGTGGGGGCGCCCCCTTGGGCAAGGGGGTGCCCCCCAAGGGGGGCATTGAACTGTTGCCCATTTCTGTCCCCCTTGGGGCAGATGGGCCTATTTTTATTTAGGCCCATTGCCCCCAAGGGATGCAGAAGCCACTTTGGCACCAGGGATAGTGTGTGTGACCTCTGACCCTGCATCCTTGCAGACAGGTCGCTTCCTCCTCACCACTGCTCCGTTAAGTGCTGCCATTGTTTTGGGCTTGTTTGGGCTTGTTTGGGCTTGTCTGGGCTTTTCTGGGCTTGTTTGGGCTTCTTGGCTTCTCCTCTCCCGGAAGGCCCCGCCCCCCTCCCTCCTCCTCGGAGCTCTTCCCGCTCTTACTGCCCCCTCCCCCTGCACTCCCATTGGAGGTTTCCCTCCCTCCTCCCAGCTGCCACTCCCTCCCACCTCCCCTCTTATGGCGGCTGCAGCGCAAGGTTAGAAGCGACCTCTGACTCTGCATCCTTGCAGGCAGGTCGCTTCCTCCTCACCACTGCTCCGGTAAGTGCTGCCATTGTTTTGGGCTTTTTTGGCCTTGTTTGGGCTTTTTTGGACTTGTCTGGGCTTGTCTGGGCTTGTCTGGGCTTCTTGGCTTCTCCTCTCCCGGAAGGCCCCACCCCCCTCCCTCCTCCTCGGAGCTCTTCCCACTCCTGACTCCTGGTGCCCCTGCCCCCTGCACTCCCATTGGAGGTTTCCCTCTCTCCTCCCAGCTGCCACTCCCTCCCACCTCCCCTCTTATGCCGGCCGCAGCGCGGACGCGCGCAGCGGGCGTGCCGCTGGCGCACAGAAGGTGCACCAAAGGCAAGCCCGTCTGTGCCCGTCCGCACCAAGACCGCGCCCAGTGCCAGACCCCCTGACCAACACGCCTCCCGTGCCACCAAACACCTTTACACTGACAACGAACTCCACGCCCTTAATACAAGAAGCTCCTCCATCTGCTTCCAGTCCACACCGACGTGCATCAAAGGACCCTTCTCTGGCAAAGCCTGCAATTTCACCTGCAACCTAACCTCCAACCTCCAAATCAAAACAGAAAACCGCCTAAGATGCATCCTACTTAACACCCGCTCCGTCCACAAACATGCAATTGAACTCTGGGACCTCCTGACCACATACTCGCCCGACGTCGCATTCCTCACGAAAACCTGGATGAATCCGGCCTCAGAACCAGACGTAGCCATAGCCATACCAGAAAACTACAAGATCAGCAGAAGAGACCGAATCAACAGACCAGGAGGAGGAATCGCCTTAGTCCACAAAAACACCATAAGAGTCTCCACCAACTCCCACAACACCATCAATTCCGCCGAGCACCTCCACTTCAAAATCCACATCAACGCCAGCAACACACTCAGAGGAACACTGGTCTACAGACCCCCTGGTCCCAGACTGCAGTTCTGTGATGACATCGCCGATGCCATCAGCTCCCAAGCCCTCGCCTCAATAGACTACATCCTCCTTGGTGACCTAAACTTCCACCTAGAAAATAACAACTATATCAACACCACCAACCTAATCGACAACCTCACCAACTTCGGCCTCAAGCAACTCGTCACTACACCCACCCACTCCGCAGGCCACACACTCGACCCCATCTTCTCAGCCAGCAACCACGTCTCTTTCAGCTACACCACCGAACTCAGTTGGACAGACCACCGCTGCATCCACTTCTCCTACCAAAAACCAGTCACTCACCACCAACGCACACAACCCCCGACACAACTGGAGCAAAATACCAACGTATCAACTGATCTCCACTCTCGCACAGGCCCCACCCCCTGGGACCCCGGACCCCAACATAGCCACCACCAACCTGCAACGCTGGATAGAAGATTGCGCCAACACCCTTGCGCCGCTCCAAAAAACCCCAAACACCCCCCACAGAATCAAGGCCAGCTGGTTTACCCCAGAACTACAAGAATCCAAACGGCTATGTCGCAGAATGGAAAAAACCTGGCACCTTGACCCTTCCAACTCCAACCACATTGCTTTCAAGGATGACCTACGCAAACATCACCAACTGATCCGCACCACCAAAAGGACCCACTTCAAAAACCGCATCAACGCCAACGCTCACAACAGTAAAGAGCTCTTCGGCATCGTCAATGAGCTCTCCACCCCCAGGACCTGCTCTAAGGAACCCCTGCCATCACAGGAGTTCTGCAACTCACTGGCAACCCACTTCTGTCGAAAGATAGAAGAAATCCACAATAGCTTCAAACCGCAGACCCACCAGCTGACTACAAACACCCAAGAACCCAACGCTCCAAGCAACACCCACCTCATCCACACCTGGACCCCCGTCAACATAGAGGACACTGCCACCACTATGGCCTCCATCCACTCCGGATCACCATCGGACCCCTGCCCATACCATATCTTCAATAAGGCAAACATCATCATCACCCCCCACCTCTGCAAAACCATCAACAGCTCCTTCGAGTCAGCCACCCTCCCGGAAAGATGGAAGCATGCAGAAATCAGCGCCCTGCTAAAGAAACCAAAGGCAGACCCAGAATACCCCAAGAACTACCGGCCGATCTCCCTCCTCCCCTTCCCAGCCAAGGTCATTGAAAAAATTGTAAACAGCCAACTATCCCGGTTCCTGGAAGACAGCACTGTACTTGACACCTCCCAATCAGGATTCCACAGAAACCACAGCACTGAGACTGCACTCATTGCTGCCACAGACGACATTAGGACCATGCTCCACGAAGGAGAAATAGCAGCACTCATCCTCCTGGACCTATCTGCAGCTTTCGACACAGTATGTCATCACACTCTCCGCACACGCCTACACAACGCTGGAATCCGCGACAAGGCACCCGACTGGATCTTGTCATTTCTCTCAGGCAGAACCCAGAGAGTCCGCCTCCCACCGTTCCTTTCAGAAGCTTCCAGAATCATCTGTGGAGTTCCCCAAGGATCTTCACTCAGCCCCACGCTCTTCAACGTTTACATGGCCCCCCTCGCCAACATCGCACGAACCCACCACATCAACATAGTTTCCTACGCAGACGACACTCAGCTCATCCTCTCCCTCACGAAAGACCATACAACTGCAAAGAACAACCTCCACAATGGACTTCACGCCATCGCCAGCTGGATGGAATCAAGCCACCTCAAGCTAAACACAGACAAGACAGAAATCCTCATCTTTGGCACCAACCCCTCAACTTGGAATGACTCCTGGTGGCCCACCTCCCTAGGAACAGCGCCCTCACCCACCACCCATGCACACAACCTAGGCTTCATCTTGGACTCCACACTCAGCATGACTAAGCACGTCAATGCTATCTCCTCTTCCTGCTACAACACTCTCCGTATGCTCCGCAAAATCTTCAAGTGGATTCCCGTCGAAACCAAGAAAACTGTCACCCACGCCGTGGTCAGCAGCCGATTGGACTACAGAAACGCCCTATATGCAGGAATAACAACCAAACTCCTAAAAAAACTGCAAAGAATCCAGAACGCATCCGCCCGCCTCATTCTGGACATCCCACGCCGTGACCACATTTCCCCCCACCTCAGAGACCTTCACTGGCTACCAGTGTCAAAGAGGATCACCTTCAAACTCCTCATCCACGCACACAAGGCCCTCCACAACACAGGCCCAGCCTACCTCAACGACAGACTAACCTTAATCTTTGCTCCGCCAGCCTCGCCCTCGCCTCCATCCCCCCGCATCCGCCGCACCACCGCTGGAGGAAGATCCTTCTCTCACCTATCTGCCAAGACCTGGAACTCCCTACCGCTCCACCTTTGCCAGACCCAAGACCTCTTGACATTCAGGAAACACCTCAAGACATGGCTCTACGACCAGTAGCTCCCCCCCCCCCAGCGCCTTGAGACCCTAACGGGTGATTAGTGCGCTCTATAAATCCTTGATTGATTGATTGATTGATTGTGTGTTTTTTTTGTTTTGTTTGGGGGTTGGCCCCTTGGGCAAGGGTCGCTCCCCTTGGAGACACACTACTAAAGGTATTTTCTGCCCTCCTTGGGGCAGATAGGCCTATTTTTTAGTAGGCCCATCTTCCCCATGGCAGAATCCACTTAGGCACCAATTTGTAAATGCTTGATGGTGGGGTGTTTGTCAACTGACAAAGTATTTACATTTGTGATAAAAAAAAATGTTTTCCTTTTTGTTCAAAGCTTTTGCTTTTTTTGCAGTGGCTCCTTGCGGTTTTGGCGGTGGTTGACCTGCGGTTTGCATAGTTGCATGTTTTAGGTAAGTAAAAACAATTTACTCCAAAGGAGTATTGTTGCCATACATGAATGACATGTTTGTAGGTGGTATACTAAATGCAGGATTTTGTGTGAAATTGTCTTTAGATTTGTGCACAATGATATTTGTGTTGTCTTATTTCTAATTTGCTTTTCTTTCTTTCCTTTTAGTGGGATATCATTGGTGAGTGCTGTGTCTGTGCAGAGTAGTTGCTGGTGAGTCAAGCTTTTTCAGGCAAGTGAGCGGTATAGGTTTTTAGTTCATAACTCTTACTGATAAAGCTACACTTTATTACTTATCTTACACAGTGCTAGTTGTTGGTGGTGCATTTGTCCAGTTAATTTTCGTAGGAAAGATCATGGCTAGCTGCAGGATTACCGCTCAGCAGGTGGTTGGTATGCTTTTTGAGTCATTGTCTGATCATGATTATGAGGCGGACTCTGCATCTGAGGCAGAGGAGGAAGTGAGAAATTCTGGCAGTGAAGTTTCTGTCGGAGAGGATTCTTCTGATGATAGGGCCTGTTTTAGTGGAGGACACTGATGTGCCCTTAGTGCAGCTACCTGTGGCTGAAAGGTTTTCAGTTAGAAGACCTGAACTCTGGGTTGCCCCAAACATGGAGAAGCCAGAATTGCCTGCCTTTACTGGTCTCCCGGAGTGTACAGTCAATACAGAGAACTATTTGCCTGTCAATTTCTTTGAATTATTTGTGGATGATGTGTTTTTGGAAGAGATTGTTGAGCAGACCAATTCGTATGTGGAGCAGCATTTGAGGGACAACGCTGCTAGACTTAGGCCACACTCTAGAGCTACCCAGTGGATTCCCACAAATTTGGAGGAGATGAAAAGGTTTTTTGGGTATGACTCTCTTGATGGGGTTAATAAGTAAGCCGTGACTGGCTTCTTATTTGTCTACTAGTCCCTTGATGGCAACAGCTATGTTTCCTGCAATCATGAGTCGTAATCAGTATTTGCTTTTTCTTAGGATGCTGCATTTTGTTGACAGTGCATTAACCTTGCCACAAAATCACCCTGGTTCTGACCGTCTTTTTAAGATTAGGCCTGTACTTGATCATTTTGTAGATCAGTTTTCAGAGGTCTATGTGCCAGGCGAAGAAGTAGCTGTAGACGAGTCTTTGGTCCTCTTCAAGAGTCGTTTGGTTTTTAGGCAGTTTATTCCTAGCAAGAGGGCACAATATGGAATTAAATTGTATATGCTGTCTGAAAGTAGTACAGGATATGTGTGTGTAGTTTCTGTGTCTACACTGTTAAGGATTTCAGTATTGACCCCCCTGGTTGTCCTCCCACTTTTAGAGTTACTGAGAAAATTGTGTAGCAACTTGGTAGACGACTGTTCAACAAAGGTCAACATTTGTATGTAGATAACGTTTACACTGGAGTGAAGTTGTTCAAGGAATTGTTTAGAGTGGACATTGTTGCTTGTGGCACAATTCGTTGTAACCGGAAAGGCTATCCAAGGGAGCTTGTCTGTAAAAAACTTGAGAAGGGACAGTGCAGTGCCTTGCAGAATGATGAGCTGCTAGCTTTGAAATTTTCAGACAAGAGGGATGTCCACATGCTAATTATCATCCATGATGAGAGTACTTCCCCTGTGACTGTTTGGGGCCAGGTTGCTGAAATGTGCACATCTGGAGGGAGACGCCAATGTACTGCCCAGATTGTCCTTCAAAGCCTGGGCTGTGTGTGGGTAGTTGTTTCAAGAATTACCACACCCAGAAGAATTACTGGGAACTACCATGAGAGTAAATTGCCTGTTTTATATTTTCATGTGTTCAGTTTCATGGTTGGCATTTCTGTCATGTACTTAGTTAGAGTTTTTGTGTTTGTAGTTTTGTAATTATTTCTAATTAATCAGTGGTTTCTTTGTTTTTAAAACAAAAAAAAAGTGATGCTATTGTGTGTAGAGTTCCGCTTGGCTGACGGTGTACATATTGACTTGGTGTTGGCTACTGCAACACACTGCCAGCCAAACGCCAGTCCACACACTCCCATCAGCTGGTGTGATTGCTGTATCAGGCATATGGGCGTATGTAAGTGATGGGTCCTTGAGTGGTGCTGTCTGTCGATGCGAGTGTTGTAATGTGCCGGGCCCGTGGCTGGGGGCGTGAATGGTCTTGTGCATGTCATGTATGAAAGGTGTGTTAATGGAATGTAAAGCGGTTGGTGCCTTGCCGTGGCTTTACAGCTCACGAGCTGTGAGTCATTGGTTCAGTTTTTTGGCCTGTCAGTTATTAACAGCGCATTTCATTTTTGTGAAATCTCTTGTTAAAAAAATTTGATCCACTGAACCATCACTCACCCTCGTGCCAAATCCAACCAGTATGTGTGGTAAAAATGAAAAAAACTGCTCTGCTATAATCAGACATCTCAGCACACCTGTGAGACGCTAGGTGTCTCGGTGGGAGCCTGATGATGAAGCATGCCACCAACTTGGTTGGTGGGTAAGGGGTCTTTTTAAAATAACCTAAGTGCTTCTTTTCACAATTTTATTGTTTGGAACATCACATAAGTATGTGGACACACAAAAATGATCTATTGCAAAACTACCTGTGTTTGGGGGAGGGGAAAGGGCACCTATGTTTTTGGTCCGGTGTGCGGCCTTCATTTAGGGAAATCTACCAAACACAGACATGCTTAAAAAATAGACACCCCAAGGAGTCCAAGGAGGTGTGACTTGCCTGGATCCCCCAACAATTTTGTACCCAGACTCTTAGGCAATTCACAAAATTTTCTTTAAAAATCATATTTTCCTCACTTCCTCAGATTCCAGAACTTTATGTCACCGAAATGAGAGGAAAAAGTGTTTTTTGGGCCACATTTTGAGGTTTGCAAAGGATTTTGGGTAACAGAACCTGGTCAGAGCCCCACAAGTCACCGCATCTTGGATTCCCCTAGGTTTCTAGTTTCCAAAAATGCACAGGTTTGGTAGGTTTCCTCAGGTGCTGGCTGAGTTAGAGGCCAAAATCAACAGCTAGGCACTTTGTAAAAAACAGCTCTGTTTTCTTTCTGAAAATGTGATATGTCCATTTTGTGTTTCCTGTCGCGGGCGCTAGGCCTACCCACGCAATTGAGGTACCATTTTTATCGGTAGACTTGGGGGAACACAGAATAGCAAAACAAGTGTTAATGCCCCTTGTCTTTCTCTACATTTTTTCCTTCCAAATGTAAGACAATGTGTAAAAAAGATGCCTATTTCAGAAATGTCCTGTAATTCACATGCTAGTATGGGCACCCCGGAATTCAGAGATGTGGAAATAACCACTGCTTCTCAACACCTTATCTTGTATTTTGGAAATACTAAAGTTTTCTTGATACCTATTTTTCACTTTTTCTATTTCAGCAAATTAATTGCTGTATGCCCGGTATTGAATGAAAACCCATTGCAAGGTGCAGCTCATTTATTGGTTCTGGGTACCTAGGGTTCTTGATGAACGTGCAAGCCCTATATATCCCCGCAAACCAGAAGAGTCCAGCTGACGTAACAACATATTGCTTTCAAAAGTCTGACATTGCAGGAAAAAGTTACAGAGTAAAACGTGGAGAAAAATGGATGTTTTTTTTACCTCAATTTCAATATTCATTTATTTCAGCTGTTATTTCCTGTAGGAAACACTTGTAGGATCTCCACCGCAAACCCTTTGTTGATGCCATCTTCAGGGAAAAAACCACGAGCCTTCTTCTGCAGCCCTTTTTTCCCATTTAAAAAAAATATATAATAATAATAATTTGTTGTATTTTGGCTAATTTCTTGGTCTCCTTCAAGGGAACCCACAAAGTCTGGGTACCTCTAGAATCCCTAGGATGTTGGAAAAAAAGGACACAAATTTGGCGAGGGTAGCTTATGTGAACAAAACGTTATGAGGGTCTAAGCACAAATTGCCCCAAATAGCCAAAAAAAAGGCTCGGCACAGGAGGGGAAAAGGCCTGGCAACGAAGGGGTTAATTAACAACAGGTGTTATATCTGTTTAAATGGGGTGATCAGTTAGTCACTAGATCACTATGTGATAGCTGTCAGCATAAGGCTCAAGGTGACTGCCCAACAGAACAAACAGTAAGAAGTAAAGTACTTGAGTTTTTAAGCTGTCACTCACTTCCCCCACTGGTGCACTGCCTATGGATGATGAATCTGACTAGTACTGGACAAATCCATGTTCATACCTACATCTGATGCAGGTGTAGCCACTGTTACACATTTAACCATGTTACCTTTGTGTGTAGCTTCCCAACTGGTCAAGGCCTGCCTTTTTTATACTTTTTGTGAAACAAAATGCCGTAAACTTTCAGATTGGAGCCATCCATGTTTTTTAATATTTACTTTTACATTTTCTGAAAATGTAACAACTAAGTATAAAGAAGAGAAAAATTAACAATACGGTTAGGTCGTAGCATTCATGACATCACATTTCCAACCATCTTTACTGGGAGCTCTACATCTTTTATAAAACATATGCATATACTGTAGTTGTTCATATAATATGCTCCTAGATGCACAGTCATTAGGACCAGTTCTTTAACAGAGGAATATGAGTTGATGAAGTGTGTGATTAACCCTTAGAAGCATCTGTTTGTAGCTATTGCAGGGTCATTTTTGTGCTTTTGAGCACTTTTGAACAGGCTCCCACAAGAGTATATGTGCAGAAGTTGCATGTGTATTCTGGCCTTTTATATGGTAATACCCACCCCTGATCTCTACCTGTAGCCACATCTATGGCACATGTGTAAACCCTCAAACAATAGTGTGCAACCACCTCAGTCGTGCAAAAGGAAATATGTCATTTTGATATGTTAGCAAAATTAATTTTGCTTGGTGTTCATGATTTTCAGGGCTTTTTGTGTGTCTATTATCTAGTACCTTTTTTATTCACTGACATTCTATGACATGTATAAGCTTATAATACCGAGAGTAGTCATTGGTTTATTGACCTTCTGCTGGACCATATCTCACCTGCCTCAGCTGCTAACAGGTTTACCATTTCTGGTCCACATTTTCTTCTACATAGAATGGCCACTGAACATTATTATCTGGGCCCTAAAGGCTGCATTTCCTTTAGAATTGTCCAGCTTGCTATTATGTGCTTTGAAATGTGCCATGTGGATCATATTATTTTGTTTATCATTCTGTGATCCTTTCATAGATGAAGTACACATTTGAATTATTAAGAGTTACTTACAAATGTTTCACTCAGCTTCTGGATCCGATGACTTGGAGTGGTATCCTACTCAGGAGTGGCATTATAGCTCAGGAGAACAGTGACAAAAAAATAGCACCACTGATTCCATATTCAGTTTGAGAAATTGATTTGCTAACCACATGCATGTGCGTTTATCATACGTGCACAACATAAATTAGGAAATTCCAGCTTTTAAACAATTAATTGCAAAATGAAGCATGTGTATTCATATTTGTTAAATTTGATTTTTACACATTAAAAGAACTCTGGAAGTCACAGACAAGGTCCTCAGGATGAATTGAAGTAAATGTACAGCAAATTTTCAAAGTAGCTTTATATGAGCCGAAACACATTTTTGGCATCATCCATTATATAAATAACCCAGTCTGGCTGGCACAGGTGCAGTCTGTTAACCATCATGGTACATTGGTGAAGTCATGTTTCTGCTGCCCAGATTCCACCATACTCAAAAAGAAGAAAAAATGAATATCACAGACAAAGTGAGCTGATATAACATCGCACAACATTCCAGTGCACACGATGATTTGATATATATTGAAAGTGTTCAAGTTCAAAAAGTTAAAAACATCATATCTGAGGGCCTAGTTAATCCATATTACATGCTTATAATAATTCAGATCTGCCATTGATGTCATGCATTAGAAACGTCTGAGACCTAAAATTGTGTTGTTTGCAATTGTGAAACATGAGACATTCACAAAGAAGCAATTCTAAATAGAATTATATGGTCAAGTTTATGTTACACAAGGGAATGGCTTTTAATTTATTTTGTCTACTCTACATGTTTGTTTAAATCACACTTTAGTAGTAGAAGGCAATGTACATCATTCCTAGTTTCAAAGCTGGACCCATATTTTTAAATATTTGTATTTTTTTAAAAATATACTAGCAAATGTACGTTTAAACATGTTTAGTCCTGACCTTTATGTTAAAAAGTTACACATTTTGGATGTTGGTTATCTGGGCACCTTAGCACCATAGCCAAGGGTCTAGGGCAACTGGGACACCACATGGAGGTTCAGGGCTCCCTCAGGGTGGGTCCAGGTGTGGGTTCAAGATGATAGGAGCCTGTTATGTCTCTGTGGTTCTGAACAGCAGGCCCGTAAACTAGCCCTTGAAGTCACTTTGGTAGCCCGGGGGTCAGGTGGAGGAACATGGCTCAAGCAGCAGGGCAGACCTCTGAGCTTCAAAGCAGGATTCAGGCAGTAAAGCAGTCCTTCCAGGTGCAGAAAAGCATTAATTTAAAGTACAAAGCATTCCACCCCACCAGGCACACATCTGAGTGTCCTTCTGCAGGTTTGGAAAGTGAATTGAAGAGTTGTTCTAAGGACCTGAAGTTAGAAGTTGTTTCTAGAAGTTTTTATTTGAAGTGGTGGAATTTTCTGTTTCTCCGTGGCTCCTAGCTGGCTGCAGAAAAAAATGCAGTGGTGGCAAGCCCTTTGTTTGAAGTCAATGTACAGCCTATTCAGTTGCAAGTGAGCCTGTGCCCAGGACCACTCCCATCCTGCTAGCAGATGGCCCATTCAGGCACATCAAATCCTTGTATTGTTTGACTGTCTGTGAGGAATTCACAAAGTCTAGCTATCAGCTAGATCCAGTCATGTGACACGCTGCAGTCACAAATGGGCTAAGGGCAGGAAAATGTCAACCTTCTTAAAGTGACATTTCCAAAATTGTAATTTAAAATCCAACTTTACCATTAAAGATGATGTTTCATTGTAATTAATCAATACCAAACATGAAAACATTATTTGTCCCCAATCCAAAGTTATCACTTTTTAAATGTAATAAGGCACACCAACATTATCCTGTGGGACAGGTAGGCCTCATAGTAGCAAAAAATACTTTTAGGAATTTGTCACTACCAGGACTTATGAAACTTCAAAGTACATTTTCAACCTTTTAATTACAATGCACCCAGTCTTTTGGGCTACCTGGGGCCTAACTTGGGGTCACCTATATGCAATAAAGGTGTAGCTTTAGGCAAGGCAGGAGGTTATATAGCCAATTCAAATTGGTAGTTTAAAACCGCATTCAGGTTTATAATGGTTTTAGGGGCTATTTAACTGGATGGCACAACATGTGCTGCAGGTCCAATAGGACATGAGTATATGGTTTACCACTCTACAAGGACTTTTAAGTAAATGAAATATGCCAGGTGTAAACCAATCTTACCGTGTTTAGGGGAGAGTGCACAGACACTTTCGCAATCGCTAACAGTGGTAAAGAGCACAGGGATCGAAGGCCAACAAAAACAAACTGATCAAAAATAGAAGGGTAAAAGTAAAATGTTTAGGGGTGACCCTGCAGAAAGGACCAGGCCCAGTGAGGAACTAGTACTTCTGGTCTCACATGTTATTCCACATTACAGGAACAAGCATACAGAATAGATGGACTACACATTTACTGCCTCACACATTCTAAAACCAATCTATCAATTTACATGCTCACCCATTCACCAATCTGTGCATTCACTCATTTAGCCATCCATTTAACGACCCATTCATCATTCATTTATCAAAGCACATACTGATCTATACACTGTCACTCAACCATTCATTCATGACCCATATGTGCATTCAAGCATCCTTGTACTCATTTGTATCATTGACTCTTACTTGTATTAACTCTGTTGTCCTTCTACACAGAACTAAACTTGCGGATCACTCCAAGACAATTTCACTTACAAAAGCACCATATATATTGCTTTTGTTCCCGCTTCATACTCAGGCTACTGTTTGAGCAGATTTCCTGAGCTCAGCCTTAGTTTGGCATCTGTATAAATTGTTGAGAGGCCTGGTCACTAGTGCAACATGTAGATGAACATCATGCATCGTGAAGGTTCTTAGTGCTGCATGAACCCATACACAAAACCTCAAAATCAATGCTCGTTAGCATGATCATTGTCAGAGGTTTTAAAAAAAGAAAACAACTTTCTTGCAACCTCTGGACTGATTTACACGTGGGTAATCCTCCTCACCACTGCTTCTGTCCCCCTACCAATAACAGATGAGTAATAAAGCAATAGGGTGCATACTGAGTCCAGACAGAGTCTGCTTCAGTGTATAGGGAGTCCAGAGATTGGACGAATATAGAGTGAAAACATAGAGGATAAGTAATTTCAACTCTGTCTGCTGGAGTTCATTAGGACAGATGCCTAGCCTGACCTTATCTGACTTTTAAAGTGGAGAAAAGGAGGCGCATGTATGTGACACATGGTCTCTACATGTATCTATGTTTATGTCATGCCTGAGTTGGTGACCCTTCCCTAAGACACAGTGCTATAAGCAAGCATGTTCCGGAAGTTCTATGTGTGCCTCATCATTACCGTTTCTACAATCTGCACTTCTTTTGAAAACACGACCAGCAAGCGGGCTCCAGCTCTTATTCTCACCTCAAGTACAATATTGCTCTTTCTCTGAGTTCATCACATTTGTATTTCCTTTGATGCAACCCTTTCTATTTCTGAGCAGTACACTTGGAACTAAGGGCCAGATGTACAAAGATTTTTTTAGGTTGCAAATGATCCGAGTCACAGAAGCTGCAGTAACAAAACAATCACATTTTACCACCAACTAAGAATTGGTTGCAACCCATTCGCAAACGGGAAGGGGTCCCCAAGGGACCTCTTTGTGAATGTTGGTGAAAACATTTTTTTTTGAGCAGGCAGTGGTCCCACTGCCTACTCTTAAAAAATGAAAGTAATACATTTCATTTTTCCTTTTAAAACACATCCTGTTTTCCTTTCAAGAAAATGGCTGCATTAAAAAAAAATGATTTACTGAAAAGTAAACACAGACATGGTGGTCTGCTGACCCCACCAGGCCACCATCCCTGTGATTTTAGGGATTCCGAATGGCTTTCCAAACCAAGACCTATGTCACAAATATTAATGAGGCGGTCTATTTGTGACCCAATGCAACTTGCACAATGTGTTAAACACACATTGGTACAAGGGTGGTTGTGATTACCAAATATGAAGTCGCAAAAATGTGCTATATCTCACAAAGCCAAACCTATGTTTATCTGTCCCCATGTTCACAACTGCAAGAAGATGCCTTGGCCCAATGCAGGGCCAGCTTTTAGTTCAACGTTTCTTCATTCTGAGAAGCCCTTCCTTTCACCTTTTATTTTTGGTGTCTCTAGGACAATACCAAGCCTGTCTGATGTAGAGCCCATTCTCCAACTTGAAGCTCCCTACCTCAAAAGACACACTTAGGCCCGTATTTATACTTTTTTTGCACCGCATTTGTGTCATTTCTTTACGCAAAAGTGGAGCAAACTTACAAAAAACAATTATATTTTGCAAGTTTGCGCATCTTTTGGGTAAAAAAATTACGCAAAAGTGGCGCAAAAAAAGTATAAATAGAGGCCTTAATGAGTTCTGTGAAACAGTGCCTGTCCTAGTTTTCATTTTCATTTTCACACTGTGACAGGTGTACTGAGGGCGTGGAAGCAGGGTTAAGATTGATTTGAATATGGCCAGGTTCATTATGAGGTGCTATGGTGACAAAAAGAATGCTGGCTTGGAATGCCTTCCTGAGAGACTGCCAGTGGTTAGACAAATTGAAACCATTGCTCCCATCATCTTTTGTATGTTTGGTATTTAGGACACCACCAAGTCTGCCTGAAGTAGAAACCAAGGTCCACCATGAGGCTTCCTGCCTCAAAAGACAGTCACTGTGAGTTCTGTTTAACAGTGCCTGTCCTAATTCCCACTTTATTTCTCACACTGTGTCAGGGTTATTACAGGAATGAGGGGTGCTTCGTTCCAGCTCAGCAATGCGTCGATCCAGTTGGCCGTGCGTCACAGTTCCGGTTGCAACACTGGCGCTGCGTCAATCTCCACTCGGGGAGCTGGGCTACATCATTCCTGTTCGGCATACAGTGATTTTCTCACTGCGATACAGGCTGTGCGTTGTTTCTCGCAGGCTGTGCGTCAAATTTCTCTGGACAAGGAGTTCTTTGCAGAGATTAACTTATTTTGGCCCTGAGACTTCAAGGAACAGGAGGCAAGCTCTATGCAAGCCCTTGGAGAGCACTTCTCAGCAGAGCCAGAGGGTTGCAAGGCAGCAGGACAACAGCAGGGCAGCAGTCCTTTGCAGAAAAGCAGTCAGGTGAGTCCTTTGGGCAGCCAGGTAGCTTCTCTTGGCAGGTTGGAGATTCTGGTGCAGAGTTTATTTCCTAGGAAGTGTCTGAATTGATAGGGTTAGAGGCCCTGTCTAAATACCTAAATGTGCCTTTGAAGTGGTGGAGACTTAAAAGAGTGGCTTAGAAGTGCACCAGGTCCCCTTTCAGTTCCATTCTGTCTGCCAGGGTCCCAGTAGGGGGTTTGGCAGTCCATTGTGTGAGGGCAGGCGACTGTCCTTTCAAATGTAAGTGTAAGGCCCTACACCCTCCCAGCGCAGGAAGACCCATTCAGTATGCAGATGTGTGCAGGTGTGACTGAGCATCCTGTGTTCGGGTTGTCTGAGTGAAATGCACAAGGGAGCTGTCAACTAACCTAGCCAGACGTGGATTGTAAGGCACAGAAGGATTTAAGTGCAGAGAAATGCTCACTTTCTAAAAGTAGCATTTCTAAAATAGTAATATTAAATCCAATGTCACCACTCAGCAGGATTTTATATTGTGATTCTGGTCATACTAAATATGACATTGTTACTCCTTTCAGGTCAGAATCTACCATTCAAACAGTATATGAGGGTAGCCCTAATGTTAGCCTATGTAAGGAGCATGCCTCACAGCAATGTAAAATGAATTTAGGAGTTCTACACTACCAGGACATGTAAACTACACCGGCCTATGTCCTGCCCTTTATCTACATAGCACCCTATCCTAGGGGTTACCTAAGGCCTACCTTATTGGTGACTTATATGTAGAAAAAAGGGGAGTTTAAGGCTTGGCAAGTACTTTAAAATGCCAAGTCGAATTGGCAGGCCTGAGGCATGGTTAAGGGGCTACTTATGTGGATGGCACAATCAGTGCTGCAGGCCCACTAGTAGCATGTAATCTACAGGCCCTGGGCACATGTAATGCACTTTACTGGGGACTTACAAGTAGATTAAATAAGCCAGTTGGGTAGGAACCATGTTTTCAGGGAGAGATCATATGCACTTTAGCACTGGTTAGCAGTGGTAAAGTGTGCAGAGTCCTAAAACCAGCAAAAACAGTGTCAAAAAAGTGGAGGGAGGAAGACAAAAAGTTAGAGATGACCATCCTAAGGCTGTCAGGTCTAACAATTTCTCTATCCATTGTTCTATTTTTAGATTGTCTACTGCATATACTCAAGAGATTTACACTTACTCTTGATTGTTCTTAATATTGAAGAATACAATTTTTCAGAATGCAACCTTCTGGTAAAACTGATTGTCTTCTGCGGTTGTAATGGCTAGATTTAGGGGCATATTTATACTCCATTTGCACTGAATTTGCGTCGTTTTTTTCGACGCAAATTCGACGCAAAACTAACTCCATATTTATACTTTGGCGTTAGACGCGTCTAGCGCCAAAGTTCATGGAGTTAGGGTCATTTTTTGGCGTGAACACCTCCTTTGCGTTAATGATATGCAAGGGAGGCGTTCCCGTCCTAAAAAATGACTCCGAGGCATGTGCGTGGTATTTATACTCCTGGGCAAAAATGACGCCCGGGAGTGGGCGGGGCAAAAAACCCCGCATTTGCGCCTCTTTTTAACGCCTGGGTCAGGGCAGGCGTTAAGGGACCTGTGGGCTCTGAAGGAGCCCAGAGGTGCCCTCCCCTGCCCCCAGGGACACCCCCTGCCACCCTTGCCCACCCCAGGAGGACACCCAAGGATGGAGGGACCCATCCCAGGGAAGTAAAGGTAAGTTGGGGTAAGTATTTTTTTAAAAAAAAATTTGTGGCATAGGGGGGCCTGATTTGTGCCCCCCCACATGCCACTATGCCCAATGACCATGCCCAGGGGACATAAGTCCCCTGGGCATGGCCATTGGGCAAGGGGGCATGACTCCTGTCTTTGCTAAGACAGGAGTCATGTTGATGGGGGATGGGCGTCGTAAAAAAATGGCGCAAATCGGGTTAAGACGATTTTTTTGCCTCGACCTGACTTGACCCATTTTTAGACGCCCATACGCCATTTTCCCCTACGCTGGCGCTGCCTGGTGTACGTGGTTTTTTTTCACGCACACCAGGCAGCGCCGGTCGGCTAACGCCGGCTAACGCCATTCTATAAATACGGCGCCCGCATGGCGCTTCAGAATGACGTTAGCCGGCGTTAATTTTTTTTACGCTAAACTGCGTTAGCGCAGATTAGCGTCAAAAAGTATAAATACGGGCCTTAGTGTCTCTACTTGATTGGTTAGTAACATCTCCTCACTAACAGTGGGAAGTACAAAACAGTTAATAAATTAGTCTAAGTTTATGAGACCCGAAGGTCTTTTCGAGCTGATTATGGGATTGGCACACATCTTTATCCAGTCTAATTGGATCAGCGAGAAATAGATGAATGAATGGTCTGTCCAAGTATGAGGATCTATTCCTAGGATCTTACTGGATCCAATATTAGAAGAAAAGAGATTTAGTGTATGTCCTGCTACATGTGTGGGTCCAGTGATCCATTGTTGAAGTTGAAAGAGAAGCAAATGATTCTATAATTGTCTACATAGAGGGTCTTATGTGTTTTCAACATGCTAATTAAAATCTTCAATAATATTGATCATATTTCAAACAGAGAGGAGAAAGTTAAGCAAGTAAGTTGGTACTAAAATGGGCAGTCTATAAATATCTGCTCCATCGAAAATCTTTCTTTGTTTAATGAGAATCTGAAATGCTAACAAAGCTAGTGAAGATTCATGTTCAACTAATCAGTTGCAAGACTCTTAAAAAATAATAGCAATCCCACCTCCTGTGCGGCCTGTCCTGTCACTCTTTAGGATCTTATATCCTGTAAGCAGAGCAAGGGTAATATCTGGACAAGTCGTATCAAAATCTATATCAGGAATAGCATCCCAAATAATATCCCAAACTTTTAAACAGCGTTTGGGTAGTGATCTAGCTTTGAGGTAAATACATTTTAATGTCACATCTGAAGGGTGGTGAAAATCTAACATAGGCAACTCCTTCTCTGGCCAGTTATCCCATGTACATTTTGTGCAGGCAAACAGTCCTTCTATCCTTCCCAGTAAACTCTTGAAACATGGGGGCCTGATTATTAGTAGGTATATTCCCCATTTGTAACAATGCTTTCCGTGAGAATGCAGTTTTTACCTTTTTTCAAAGCAAAAACTGGCAGGGGTCCTGTACCCTGTCACCATTTGGGCACCGATGGGTTCAGACCGGCTTGCCTTAGGCACACCCACTGAGTGTGTCTGTTGCATGGCCGTGCCCTTGAGCCTAACCCTCCCTCTCATTCAACTCTAGACTGCTGACCTCTGACAAGCGGTTAGAGCGTCACTTCTGTTTTTTGGAGTTCCTCCTATCCTTTCTTCCCTCCTTCAATTTCTACCCTGCTTTTCGCAGATTTTAATAAAAACAGTTAAAATATTTATTTTAATCACAAAGTTTTTGAAAATGAAAATCTCAGGACGTCTCAAAAGCACCAATGTTAACCACTCAGTGCAAAATCAAATAGCAGCAGTCAAATTTATTTCATATTTACATGCTCCAGGTTTATAACATTCTACTGGTAAGATTTCCTAAAAAATGAATAAAATGCTTCATGCTTTACAATGCCCCCAAACGAATAGTAGCAATCATAAATCTAAGAACTTCGGCATAGATGTACTCTTCTTTGAGGCAAGGCAATACTGCACCAAATTGGCTGAACTGCCTTGTGTCACGGGGAGAGAGAAAAAATGTGCCATGTCTACTAGGTGCTGGAACATTTTTGGCAGCTATGCACCAACACACAAACCCTTGTACTGGAAAGGCACCCTTTCAGCATAAAAAAGCATTCTTCAATACTTTTCTCATTTTCTAAGTATGTTGTACATTGCAGCACACATCTAAAGTTTGAAAAATGAGGTGAAATAAAAAAAAAAATCCTTGTTACACCTGGCTTGAGGAGGCGTACGATTTTGACACAAATCCCTCTATAATAAAATTTGTAGATAGGGATTTGCATCGCAACCCATGGGTTGCTCCATGGGAATGCCAAAGCTCCTCCGAGGGAACACCCCCTTGAAGCAAAGTATGGCAAGTGCTGATTTACATTGGATAGTAAATCCAAGGATAACATTTTGTGTCAGGCTACCTTGCCAACTCATAGTGTTAAAGATTAGTTTTACAGTACCCAGAGTAGCCCATCTAGCTGCAACACTTTAATTCATTTAGGATATTTTCCATTTTTATTGTAGTTCACAAGTCTTTGGGAGTACTACATGTTACGATTTAAAAATCAATTAATTTTTCATTTTCTGTAAGTATTCTACAATTCTATCCTGCTATTCCACTTTTAGAAATGGGGTCTCTGATTGGCAGTCAGTTTGCACTCTGTCCAAACAGGGACCCTCACTCTAGTCAGGGTAATGAGATACACACTTAGGATAACCCCTGCTCATCCCCTTGGTAGCTTGGCACAAGCAGTCAGGCTTATCTCAAGTGCAATGTGTAAAGTATTTGTACCAAAACACACAGTAATACAGTGAAAACAATACAAAATATACACCACACTAGTTTAGAAAAACAGCCAATATAGGGTGCGTCGTAAAATCAGCGTTGCTTCAATTACTTACTCACAAGTGAGGCCATGCGTCATTTCTTCTCCATTTGGGTAGGCGATGCGTCGTTTTCCTCTCCCGCAAGAGAGTGATGCATTGATTTCCAGATGGGCACGTCGGGCACAGAGAGGTTCACATTGATTTTGATGCCCAGCGATGTTGAGTTCGAAATACGGCAGCACAAAGACAAGAATTCGTGCTGCGTGGGGTTTGCATTGTTTTCAGCACCCGCAAGCAGGTGTTGTGTCTTTTCTTCATTTTTACAACTGCGTTACAGGTTTGAAACAAAGAGGCACCGGGGGAAGCGGGAAGGCTTTTCCTTTCCCACGGTGTCTCTTTGAGCATTCCTGCTGCAGGATTGCCCACTAGATGCCAAGGATATTTTTTTGTTTTGTTTATTTCTGCTATTTTTGTGCAGGGGAGTGGCCCCTTGGGCAAGGGTCGCACCCATTTGGGGGGCATATTTGTTGTGGCCATTTCGGCTTATTATTTTTAGGCTGATCTGACACAAACCACTAGACGCCAGGGATTTTTTTATTTTTGGTTATTTCAGCTGTGTTTTGTGTCGAGGTGCGGCCCCTTGGGCAAGGGTCACTCCCATTTGGGGGGTATGTTTGTTGTGCCCCCCTTGGGGGCAGATCGTACTATTATTTTTCGTCTTATCTGCTCCCAAGTGGGCCAGAAACCACTACAAGCCAGGGATTTTATTTTTTTAATAATGCATGATTTTGGTGTATGGGAGCAGCCCCTTGGGCAAGGGTCACTCCCATTTTGGGGCATGTTACCTGTGGGGGTTTCTGGCCCCCACAGGTGGCAGATAAGCCTATTATTTTTAGGCTGATCTGCCCCCAAAGGGGGCAGAAACCACTAGAATGCCAGGGATTTCTTTGTATATGTTTATTTATGTGGGGGGGGGTGTCCCCTTGTACAAGGGGCGCCCGTCCCAAGGCTGGCATTGAACTGTTGGCTATTTCTGCCCCCCTTGGGGGCAGATGGGCCTATTTTGTTAGGCCCATCTGCCCCCAAGGGAGGCAGAAGCCACTTAGACACCAGCAACAGTGTGTGTGTGTGTGTGCTAGTCGATGGGGGGGTGGCCCCTTGGGCAATGGGCACCCCACTTTGGGGGCATGTGTACCAAGGTAATTTCTGTACCCCTTGGGGGCAGATCAGCCTATTATTTTTAGGCTGATCTGCCCCCAAGAGGGGCAGAAACCACTAGAACGCCAGAGATTTTTTAAATATGTTTATTTATGTGGGGGCGCCCCCTTGGGCAAGGGGGTGCCCCCCAAGGGGGGCATTGAACTGTTGCCCATTTCTGTCCCCCTTGGGGCAGATGGGCCTATTTTTATTTAGGCCCATTGCCCCCAAGGGATGCAGAAGCCACTTTGGCACCAGGGATAGTGTGTGTGACCTCTGACCCTGCATCCTTGCAGACAGGTCGCTTCCTCCTCACCACTGCTCCGTTAAGTGCTGCCATTGTTTTGGGCTTGTTTGGGCTTGTTTGGGCTTGTCTGGGCTTTTCTGGGCTTGTTTGGGCTTCTTGGCTTCTCCTCTCCCGGAAGGCCCCGCCCCCCTCCCTCCTACTCGGA
Organism: Pleurodeles waltl; assembly: GCF_031143425.1. NCBI lineage: Eukaryota > Metazoa > Chordata > Amphibia > Caudata > Salamandridae > Pleurodeles > Pleurodeles waltl. Next base: position 28,613,176 of record NC_090446.1, read on the forward strand.
GCTCTTCCCGCTCTTACTGCCCCCTCCCCCTGCACTCCCATTGGAGGTTTCCCTCCCTCCTCCCAGCTGCCACTCCCTCCCACCTCCCCTCTTATGGCGGCTGCAGCGCAAGGTTAGAAGCGACCTCTGACTCTGCATCCTTGCAGGCAGGTCGCTTCCTCCTCACCACTGCTCCGGTAAGTGCTGCCATTGTTTTGGGCTTTTTTGGCCTTGTTTGGGCTTTTTTGGACTTGTCTGGGCTTGTCTGGGCTTGTCTGGGCTTCTTGGCTTCTCCTCTCCCGGAAGGCCCCACCCCCCTCCCTCCTCCTCGGAGCTCTTCCCACTCCTGACTCCTGGTGCCCCTGCCCCCTGCACTCCCATTGGAGGTTTCCCTCTCTCCTCCCAGCTGCCACTCCCTCCCACCTCCCCTCTTATGCCGGCCGCAGCGCGGACGCGCGCAGCGGGCGTGCCGCTGGCGCACAGAAGGTGCACCAAAGGCAAGCCCGTCTGTGCCCGTCCGCACCAAGACCGCGCCCAGTGCCAGACCCCCTGACCAACACGCCTCCCGTGCCACCAAACACCTTTACACTGACAACGAACTCCACGCCCTTAATACAAGAAGCTCCTCCATCTGCTTCCAGTCCACACCGACGTGCATCAAAGGACCCTTCTCCTGCAAAGCCTGCAATTTCACCTGCAACCTAACCTCCAACCTCCAAATCAAAACAGAAAACCGCCTAAGATGCATCCTACTTAACACCCGCTCCGTCCACAAACATGCAATTGAACTCTGGGACCTCCTGACCACATACTCGCCCGACGTCGCATTCCTCACGAAAACCTGGATGAATCCGGCCTCAGAACCAGACGTAGCCATAGCCATACCAGAAAACTACAAGATCAGCAGAAGAGACCGAATCAACAGACCAGGAGGAGGAATCGCCTTAGTCCACAAAAACACCATAAGAGTCTCCACCAACTCCCACAACACCATCAATTCCGCCGAGCACCTCCACTTCAAAATCCACATCAACGCCAGCAACACACTCAGAGGAACACTGGTCTACAGACCCCCTGGTCCCAGACTGCAGTTCTGTGATGACATCGCCGATGCCATCAGCTCCCAAGCCCTCGCCTCAATAGACTACATCCTCCTTGGTGACCTAAACTTCCACCTAGAAAATAACAACTATATCAACACCACCAACCTAATCGACAACCTCACCAACTTCGGCCTCAAGCAACTCGTCACTACACCCACCCACTCCGCAGGCCACACACTCGACCCCATCTTCTCAGCCAGCAACCACGTCTCTTTCAGCTACACCACAGAACTCAGTTGGACAGACCACCGCTGCATCCACTTCTCCTACCAAAAACCAGTCACTCACCACCAACGCACACAACCCCCGACACAACTGGAGCAAAATACCAACGTATCAACTGATCTCCACTCTCGCACAGGCCCCACCCCCTGGGACCCCGGACCCCAACATAGCCACCACCAACCTGCAACGCTGGATAGAAGATTGCGCCAACACCCTTGCGCCGCTCCAAAAAACCCCAAACACCCCCCACAGAATCAAGGCCAGCTGGTTTACCCCAGAACTACAAGAATCCAAACGGCTATGTCGCAGAATGGAAAAAACCTGGCACCTTGACCCTTCCAACTCCAACCACATTGCTTTCAAGGATGACCTACGCAAACATCACCAACTGATCCGCACCACCAAAAGGACCCACTTCAAAAACCGCATCAACGCCAACGCTCACAACAGTAAAGAGCTCTTCGGCATCGTCAATGAGCTCTCCACCCCCAGGACCTGCTCTAAGGAACCCCTGCCATCACAGGAGTTCTGCAACTCACTGGCAACCCACTTCTGTCGAAAGATAGAAGAAATCCACAATAGCTTCAAACCGCAGACCCACCAGCTGACTACAAACACCCAAGAACCCAACGCTCCAAGCAACACCCACCTCATCCACACCTGGACCCCCGTCAACATAGAGGACACTGCCACCACTATGGCCTCCATCCACTCCGGATCACCATCGGACCCCTGCCCATACCATATCTTCAATAAGGCAAACATCATCATCACCCCCCACCTCTGCAAAACCATCAACAGCTCCTTCGAGTCAGCCACCCTCCCGGAAAGATGGAAGCATGCAGAAATCAGCGCCCTGCTAAAGAAACCAAAGGCAGACCCAGAATACCCCAAGAACTACCGGCCGATCTCCCTCCTCCCCTTCCCAGCCAAGGTCATTGAAAAAATTGTAAACAGCCAACTATCCCGGTTCCTGGAAGACAGCACTGTACTTGACACCTCCCAATCAGGATTCCACAGAAACCACAGCACTGAGACTGCACTCATTGCTGCCACAGACGACATTAGGACCATGCTCCACGAAGGAGAAATAGCAGCACTCATCCTCCTGGACCTATCTGCAGCTTTCGACACAGTATGTCATCACACTCTCCGCACACGCCTACACAACGCTGGAATCCGCGACAAGGCACCCGACTGGATCTTGTCATTTCTCTCAGGCAGAACCCAGAGAGTCCGCCTCCCACCGTTCCTTTCAGAAGCTTCCAGAATCATCTGTGGAGTTCCCCAAGGATCTTCACTCAGCCCCACGCTCTTCAACGTTTACATGGCCCCCCTCGCCAACATCGCACGAACCCACCACATCAACATAGTTTCCTACGCAGACGACACTCAGCTCATCCTCTCCCTCACGAAAGACCATACAACTGCAAAGAACAACCTCCACAATGGACTTCACGCCATCGCCAGCTGGATGGAATCAAGCCACCTCAAGCTAAACACAGACAAGACAGAAATCCTCATCTTTGGCACCAACCCCTCAACTTGGAATGACTCCTGGTGGCCCACCTCCCTAGGAACAGCGCCCTCACCCACCACCCATGCACACAACCTAGGCTTCATCTTGGACTCCACACTCAGCATGACTAAGCACGTCAATGCTATCTCCTCTTCCTGCTACAACACTCTCCGTATGCTCCGCAAAATCTTCAAGTGGATTCCCGTCGAAACCAAGAAAACTGTCACCCACGCCGTGGTCAGCAGCCGATTGGACTACAGAAACGCCCTATATGCAGGAATAACAACCAAACTCCTAAAAAAACTGCAAAGAATCCAGAACGCATCCGCCCGCCTCATTCTGGACATCCCACGCCGTGACCACATTTCCCCCCACCTCAGAGACCTTCACTGGCTACCAGTGTCAAAGAGGATCACCTTCAAACTCCTCATCCACGCACACAAGGCCCTCCACAACACAGGCCCAGCCTACCTCAACGACAGACTAACCTTAATCTTTGCTCCGCCAGCCTCGCCCTCGCCTCCATCCCCCCGCATCCGCCGCACCACCGCTGGAGGAAGATCCTTCTCTCACCTATCTGCCAAGACCTGGAACTCCCTACCGCTCCACCTTTGCCAGACCCAAGACCTCTTGACATTCAGGAAACACCTCAAGACATGGCTCTACGACCAGTAGCTGCCCCCCCCCCAGCGCCTTGAGACCCTAACGGGTGATTAGTGCGCTCTATAAATCCTTGATTGATTGATTGATTGATTGTGTGTTTTTTTTGTTTTGTTTGGGGGTTGGCCCCTTGGGCAAGGGTCGCTCCCCTTGGAGACACACTACTAAAGGTATTTTCTGCCCTCCTTGGGGCAGATAGGCCTATTTTTTAGTAGGCCCATCTTCCCCATGGCAGAATCCACTTAGGCACCAATTTGTAAATGCTTGATGGTGGGGTGTTTGTCAACTGACAAAGTATTTACATTTGTGATAAAAAAAAATGTTTTCCTTTTTGTTCAAAGCTTTTGCTTTTTTTGCAGTGGCTCCTTGCGGTTTTGGCGGTGGTTGACCTGCGGTTTGCATAGTTGCATGTTTTAGGTAAGTAAAAACAATTTACTCCAAAGGAGTATTGTTGCCATACATGAATGACATGTTTGTAGGTGGTATACTAAATGCAGGATTTTGTGTGAAATTGTCTTTAGATTTGTGCACAATGATATTTGTGTTGTCTTATTTCTAATTTGCTTTTCTTTCTTTCCTTTTAGTGGGATATCATTGGTGAGTGCTGTGTCTGTGCAGAGTAGTTGCTGGTGAGTCAAGCTTTTTCAGGCAAGTGAGCGGTATAGGTTTTTAGTTCATAACTCTTACTGATAAAGCTACACTTTATTACTTATCTTACACAGTGCTAGTTGTTGGTGGTGCATTTGTCCAGTTAATTTTCGTAGGAAAGATCATGGCTAGCTGCAGGATTACCGCTCAGCAGGTGGTTGGTATGCTTTTTGAGTCATTGTCTGATCATGATTATGAGGCGGACTCTGCATCTGAGGCAGAGGAGGAAGTGAGAAATTCTGGCAGTGAAGTTTCTGTCGGAGAGGATTCTTCTGATGATAGGGCCTGTTTTAGTGGAGGACACTGATGTGCCCTTAGTGCAGCTACCTGTGGCTGAAAGGTTTTCAGTTAGAAGACCTGAACTCTGGGTTGCCCCAAACATGGAGAAGCCAGAATTGCCTGCCTTTACTGGTCTCCCGGAGTGTACAGTCAATACAGAGAACTATTTGCCTGTCAATTTCTTTGAATTATTTGTGGATGATGTGTTTTTGGAAGAGATTGTTGAGCAGACCAATTCGTATGTGGAGCAGCATTTGAGGGACAACGCTGCTAGACTTAGGCCACACTCTAGAGCTACCCAGTGGATTCCCACAAATTTGGAGGAGATGAAAAGGTTTTTTGGGTATGACTCTCTTGATGGGGTTAATAAGTAAGCCGTCACTGGCTTCTTATTTGTCTACTAGTCCCTTGATGGCAACAGCTATGTTTCCTGCAATCATGAGTCGTAATCAGTATTTGCTTTTTCTTAGGATGCTGCATTTTGTTGACAGTGCATTAACCTTGCCACAAAATCACCCTGGTTCTGACCGTCTTTTTAAGATTAGGCCTGTACTTGATCATTTTGTAGATCAGTTTTCAGAGGTCTATGTGCCAGGCGAAGAAGTAGCTGTAGACGAGTCTTTGGTCCTCTTCAAGAGTCGTTTGGTTTTTAGGCAGTTTATTCCTAGCAAGAGGGCACAATATGGAATTAAATTGTATATGCTGTCTGAAAGTAGTACAGGATATGTGTGTGTAGTTTCTGTGTCTACACTGTTAAGGATTTCAGTATTGACCCCCCTGGTTGTCCTCCCACTTTTAGAGTTACTGAGAAAATTGTGTAGCAACTTGGTAGACGACTGTTCAACAAAGGTCAACATTTGTATGTAGATAACGTTTACACTGGAGTGAAGTTGTTCAAGGAATTGTTTAGAGTGGACATTGTTGCTTGTGGCACAATTCGTTGTAACCGGAAAGGCTATCCAAGGGAGCTTGTCTGTAAAAAACTTGAGAAGGGACAGTGCAGTGCCTTGCAGAATGATGAGCTGCTAGCTTTGAAATTTTCAGACAAGAGGGATGTCCACATGCTAATTATCATCCATGATGAGAGTACTTCCCCTGTGACTGTTTGGGGCCAGGTTGCTGAAATGTGCACATCTGGAGGGAGACGCCAATGTACTGCCCAGATTGTCCTTCAAAGCCTGGGCTGTGTGTGGGTAGTTGTTTCAAGAATTACCACACCCAGAAGAATTACTGGGAACTACCATGAGAGTAAATTGCCTGTTTTATATTTTCATGTGTTCAGTTTCATGGTTGGCATTTCTGTCATGTACTTAGTTAGAGTTTTTGTGTTTGTAGTTTTGTAATTATTTCTAATTAATCAGTGGTTTCTTTGTTTTTAAAACAAAAAAAAAGTGATGCTATTGTGTGTAGAGTTCCGCTTGGCTGACGGTGTACATATTGACTTGGTGTTGGCTACTGCAACACACTGCCAGCCAAACGCCAGTCCACACACTCCCATCAGCTGGTGTGATTGCTGTATCAGGCATATGGGCGTATGTAAGTGATGGGTCCTTGAGTGGTGCTGTCTGTCGATGCGAGTGTTGTAATGTGCCGGGCCCGTGGCTGGGGGCGTGAATGGTCTTGTGCATGTCATGTATGAAAGGTGTGTTAATGGAATGTAAAGCGGTTGGTGCCTTGCCGTGGCTTTACAGCTCACGAGCTGTGAGTCATTGGTTCAGTTTTTTGGCCTGTCAGTTATTAACAGTGCATTTCATTTTTGTGAAATCTCTTGTTAAAAAAATTTGATCCACTGAACCATCACTCACCCTCGTGCCAAATCCAACCAGTATGTGTGGTAAAAATGAAAAAAACTGCTCTGCTATAATCAGACATCTCAGCACACCTGTGAGACGCTAGGTGTCTCGGTGGGAGCCTGATGATGAAGCATGCCACCAACTTGGTTGGTGGGTAAGGGGTCTTTTTAAAATAACCTAAGTGCTTCTTTTCACAATTTTATTGTTTGGAACATCACATAAGTATGTGGACACACAAAAATGATCTATTGCAAAACTACCTGTGTTTGGGGGAGGGGAAAGGGCACCTATGTTTTTGGTCCGGTGTGCGGCCTTCATTTAGGGAAATCTACCAAACACAGACATGCTTAAAAAATAGACACCCCAAGGAGTCCAAGGAGGTGTGACTTGCCTGGATCCCCAAACAATTTTGTACCCAGACTCTTAGGCAATTCACAAAATTTTCTTTAAAAATCATATTTTCCTCACTTCCTCAGATTCCAGAACTTTATGTCACCGAAATGAGAGGAAAAAGTGTTTTTTGGGCCACATTTTGAGGTTTGCAAAGGATTTTGGGTAACAGAACCTGGTCAGAGCCCCACAAGTCACCGCATCTTGGATTCCCCTAGGTTTCTAGTTTCCAAAAATGCACAGGTTTGGTAGGTTTCCTCAGGTGCTGGCTGAGTTAGAGGCCAAAATCAACAGCTAGGCACTTTGTAAAAAACAGCTCTGTTTTCTTTCTGAAAATGTGATATGTCCATTTTGTGTTTCCTGTCGCGGGCGCTAGGCCTACCCACGCAATTGAGGTACCATTTTTATCGGTAGACTTGGGGGAACACAGAATAGCAAAACAAGTGTTAATGCCCCTTGTCTTTCTCTACATTTTTTCCTTCCAAATGTAAGACAATGTGTAAAAAAGATGCCTATTTCAGAAATGTCCTGTAATTCACATGCTAGTATGGGCACCCCGGAATTCAGAGATGTGGAAATAACCACTGCTTCTCAACACCTTATCTTGTATTTTGGAAATACTAAAGTTTTCTTGATACCTATTTTTCACTTTTTCTATTTCAGCAAATGAATTGCTGTATGCCCGGTATTGAATGAAAACCCATTGCAAGGTGCAGCTCATTTATTGGTTCTGGGTACCTAGGGTTCTTGATGAACGTGCAAGCCCTATATATCCCCGCAAACCAGAAGAGTCCAGCTGACGTAACAACATATTGCTTTCAAAAGTCTGACATTGCAGGAAAAAGTTACAGAGTAAAACGTGGAGAAAAATGGATGTTTTTTTTACCTCAATTTCAATATTCATTTATTTCAGCTGTTATTTCCTGTAGGAAACACTTGTAGGATCTACACAAATAACCCCTTGCTGAATTCAAAATTTTGTCTACTTTTTAGAAATGTTTAGCTTTCTGGGATACAGCACAAAAAACAATAAAAATGGGGTATGTCCCAGTAAGATTGGGTTTTCCAATTCAAATCAGCCTGTTCCTGAAAGCTGGGAGGATGGTGATTTTACCACCGCAAACCCTTTGTTGATGCCATCTTCAGGGAAAAAACCACGAGCCTTCTTCTGCAGCCCTTTTTTCCCATTTAAAAAAAATATATAATAATAATAATTTGTTGTATTTTGGCTAATTTCTTGGTCTCCTTCAAGGGAACCCACAAAGTCTGGGTACCTCTAGAATCCCTAGGATGTTGGAAAAAAAGGACACAAATTTGGCGAGGGTAGCTTATGTGAACAAAACGTTATGAGGGTCTAAGCACAAATTGCCCCAAATAGCCAAAAAAAAGGCTCGGCACAGGAGGGGAAAAGGCCTGGCAACGAAGGGGTTAATTAACAACAGGTGTTATATCTGTTTAAATGGGGTGATCAGTTAGTCACTAGATCACTATGTGATAGCTGTCAGCATAAGGCTCAAGGTGACTGCCCAACAGAACAAACAGTAAGAAGTAAAGTACTTGAGTTTTTAAGCTGTCACTCACTTCCCCCACTGGTGCACTGCCTATGGATGATGAATCTGACTAGTACTGGACAAATCCATGTTCATACCTACATCTGATGCAGGTGTAGCCACTGTTACACATTTAACCATGTTACCTTTGTGTGTAGCTTCCCAACTGGTCAAGGCCTGCCTTTTTTATACTTTTTGTGAAACAAAATGCCGTAAACTTTCAGATTGGAGCCATCCATGTTTTTTAATATTTACTTTTACATTTTCTGAAAATGTAACAACTAAGTATAAAGAAGAGAAAAATTAACAATACGGTTAGGTCGTAGCATTCATGACATCACATTTCCAACCATCTTTACTGGGAGCTCTACATCTTTTATAAAACATATGCATATACTGTAGTTGTTCATATAATATGCTCCTAGATGCACAGTCATTAGGACCAGTTCTTTAACAGAGGAATATGAGTTGATGAAGTGTGTGATTAACCCTTAGAAGCATCTGTTTGTAGCTATTGCAGGGTCATTTTTGTGCTTTTGAGCACTTTTGAACAGGCTCCCACAAGAGTATATGTGCAGAAGTTGCATGTGTATTCTGGCCTTTTATATGGTAATACCCACCCCTGATCTCTACCTGTAGCCACATCTATGGCACATGTGTAAACCCTCAAACAATAGTGTGCAACCACCTCAGTCGTGCAAAAGGAAATATGTCATTTTGATATGTTAGCAAAATTAATTTTGCTTGGTGTTCATGATTTTCAGGGCTTTTTGTGTGTCTATTATCTAGTACCTTTTTTATTCACTGACATTCTATGACATGTATAAGCTTATAATACCGAGAGTAGTCATTGGTTTATTGACCTTCTGCTGGACCATATCTCACCTGCCTCAGCTGCTAACAGGTTTACCATTTCTGGTCCACATTTTCTTCTACATAGAATGGCCACTGAACATTATTATCTGGGCCCTAAAGGCTGCATTTCCTTTAGAATTGTCCAGCTTGCTATTATGTGCTTTGAAATGTGCCATGTGGATCATATTATTTTGTTTATCATTCTGTGATCCTTTCATAGATGAAGTACACATTTGAATTATTAAGAGTTACTTACAAATGTTTCACTCAGCTTCTGGATCCGATGACTTGGAGTGGTATCCTACTCAGGAGTGGCATTATAGCTCAGGAGAACAGTGACAAAAAAATAGCACCACTGATTCCATATTCAGTTTGAGAAATTGATTTGCTAACCACATGCATGTGCGTTTATCATACGTGCACAACATAAATTAGGAAATTCCAGCTTTTAAACAATTAATTGCAAAATGAAGCATGTGTATTCATATTTGTTAAATTTGATTTTTACACATTAAAAGAACTCTGGAAGTCACAGACAAGGTCCTCAGGATGAATTGAAGTAAATGTACAGCAAATTTTCAAAGTAGCTTTATATGAGCCGAAACACATTTTTGGCATCATCCATTATATAAATAACCCAGTCTGGCTGGCACAGGTGCAGGCTGTTAACCATCATGGTACATTGGTGAAGTCATGTTTCTGCTGCCCAGATTCCACCATACTCAAAAAGAAGAAAAAATGAATATCACAGACAAAGTGAGCTGATATAACATCGCACAACATTCCAGTGCACACGATGATTTGATATATATTGAAAGTGTTCAAGTTCAAAAAGTTAAAAACATCATATCTGAGGGCCTAGTTAATCCATATTACATGCTTATAATAATTCAGATCTGCCATTGATGTCATGCATTAGAAACGTCTGAGACCTAAAATTGTGTTGTTTGCAATTGTGAAACATGAGACATTCACAAAGAAGCAATTCTAAATAGAATTATATGGTCAAGTTTATGTTACACAAGGGAATGGCTTTTAATTTATTTTGTCTACTCTACATGTTTGTTTAAATCACACTTTAGTAGTAGAAGGCAATGTACATCATTCCTAGTTTCAAAGCTGGACCCATATTTTTAAATATTTGTATTTTTTTAAAAATATACTAGCAAATGTACGTTTAAACATGTTTAGTCCTGACCTTTATGTTAAAAAGTTACACATTTTGGATGTTGGTTATCTGGGCACCTTAGCACCATAGCCAAGGGTCTAGGGCAACTGGGACACCACATGGAGGTTCAGGGCTCCCTCAGGGTGGGTCCAGGTGTGGGTTCAAGATGATAGGAGCCTGTTATGTCTCTGTGGTTCTGAACAGCAGGCCCGTAAACTAGCCCTTGAAGTCACTTTGGTAGCCCGGGGGTCAGGTGGAGGAACATGGCTCAAGCAGCAGGGCAGACCTCTGAGCTTCAAAGCAGGATTCAGGCAGTAAAGCAGTCCTTCCAGGTGCAGAAAAGCATTAATTTAAAGTACAAAGCATTCCACCCCACCAGGCACACATCTGAGTGTCCTTCTGCAGGTTTGGAAAGTGAATTGAAGAGTTGTTCTAAGGACCTGAAGTTAGAAGTTGTTTCTAGAAGTTTTTATTTGAAGTGGTGGAATTTTCTGTTTCTCCGTGGCTCCTAGCTGGCTGCAGAAAAAAATGCAGTGGTGGCAAGCCCTTTGTTTGAAGTCAATGTACAGCCTATTCAGTTGCAAGTGAGCCTGTGCCCAGGACCACTCCCATCCTGCTAGCAGATGGCCCATTCAGGCACATCAAATCCTTGTATTGTTTGACTGTCTGTGAGGAATTCACAAAGTCTAGCTATCAGCTAGATCCAGTCATGTGACACGCTGCAGTCACAAATGGGCTAAGGGCAGGAAAATGTCAACCTTCTTAAAGTGACATTTCCAAAATTGTAATTTAAAATCCAACTTTACCATTAAAGATGATGTTTCATTGTAATTAATCAATACCAAACATGAAAACATTATTTGTCCCCAATCCAAAGTTATCACTTTTTAAATGTAATAAGGCACACCAACATTATCCTGTGGGACAGGTAGGCCTCATAGTAGCAAAAAATACTTTTAGGAATTTGTCACTACCAGGACTTATGAAACTTCAAAGTACATTTTCAACCTTTTAATTACAATGCACCCAGTCTTTTGGGCTACCTGGGGCCTAACTTGGGGTCACCTATATGCAATAAAGGTGTAGCTTTAGGCAAGGCAGGAGGTTATATAGCCAATTCAAATTGGTAGTTTAAAACCGCATTCAGGTTTATAATGGTTTTAGGGGCTATTTAACTGGATGGCACAACATGTGCTGCAGGTCCAATAGGACATGAGTATATGGTTTACCACTCTACAAGGACTTTTAAGTAAATGAAATATGCCAGGTGTAAACCAATCTTACCGTGTTTAGGGGAGAGTGCACAGACACTTTCGCAATCGCTAACAGTGGTAAAGAGCACAGGGATCGAAGGCCAACAAAAACAAACTGATCAAAAATAGAAGGGTAAAAGTAAAATGTTTAGGGGTGACCCTGCAGAAAGGACCAGGCCCAGTGAGGAACTAGTACTTCTGGTCTCACATGTTATTCCACATTACAGGAACAAGCATACAGAATAGATGGACTACACATTTACTGCCTCACACATTCTAAAACCAATCTATCAATTTACATGCTCACCCATTCACCAATCTGTGCATTCACTCATTTAGCCATCCATTTAACGACCCATTCATCATTCATTTATCAAAGCACATACTGATCTATACACTGTCACTCAACCATTCATTCATGACCCATATGTGCATTCAAGCATCCTTGTACTCATTTGTATCATTGACTCTTACTTGTATTAACTCTGTTGTCCTTCTACACAGAACTAAACTTGCGGATCACTCCAAGACAATTTCACTTACAAAAGCACCATATATATTGCTTTTGTTCCCGCTTCATACTCAGGCTACTGTTTGAGCAGATTTCCTGAGCTCAGCCTTAGTTTGGCATCTGTATAAATTGTTGAGAGGCCTGGTCACTAGTGCAACATGTAGATGAACATCATGCATCGTGAAGGTTCTTAGTGCTGCATGAACCCATACACAAAACCTCAAAATCAATGCTCGTTAGCATGATCATTGTCAGAGGTTTTAAAAAAAGAAAACAACTTTCTTGCAACCTCTGGACTGATTTACACGTGGGTAATCCTCCTCACCACTGCTTCTGTCCCCCTACCAATAACAGATGAGTAATAAAGCAATAGGGTGCATACTGAGTCCAGGCAGAGTCTGCTTCAGTGTATAGGGAGTCCAGAGATTGGACGAATATAGAGTGAAAACATAGAGGATAAGTAATTTCAACTCTGTCTGCTGGAGTTCATTAGGACAGATGCCTAGCCTGACCTTATCTGACTTTTAAAGTGGAGAAAAGGAGGCGCATGTATGTGACACATGGTCTCTACATGTATCTATGTTTATGTCATGCCTGAGTTGGTGACCCTTCCCTAAGACACAGTGCTATAAGCAAGCATGTTCCGGAAGTTCTATGTGTGCCTCATCATTACCGTTTCTACAATCTGCACTTCTTTTGAAAACACGACCAGCAAGCGGGCTCCAGCTCTTATTCTCACCTCAAGTACAATATTGCTCTTTCTCTGAGTTCATCACATTTGTATTTCCTTTGATGCAACCCTTTCTATTTCTGAGCAGTACACTTGGAACTAAGGGCCAGATGTACAAAGATTTTTTTAGGTTGCAAATGATCCGAGTCACAGAAGCTGCAGTAACAAAACAATCACATTTTACCACCAACTAAGAATTGGTTGCAACCCATTCGCAAACGGGAAGGGGTCCCCAAGGGACCTCTTTGTGAATGTTGGTGAAAACATTTTTTTTTGAGCAGGCAGTGGTCCCACTGCCTACTCTTAAAAAATGAAAGTAATACATTTCATTTTTCCTTTTAAAACACATCCTGTTTTCCTTTCAAGAAAATGGCTGCATTAAAAAAAAATGATTTACTGAAAAGTAAACACAGACATGGTGGTCTGCTGACCCCACCAGGCCACCATCCCTGTGATTTTAGGGATTCCGAATGGCTTTCCAAACCAAGACCTATGTCACAAATATTAATGAGGCGGTCTATTTGTGACCCAATGCAACTTGCACAATGTGTTAAACACACATTGGTACAAGGGTGGTTGTGATTACCAAATATGAAGTCGCAAAAATGTGCTATATCTCACAAAGCCAAACCTATGTTTATCTGTCCCCATGTTCACAACTGCAAGAAGATGCCTTGGCCCAATGCAGGGCCAGCTTTTAGTTCAACGTTTCTTCATTCTGAGAAGCCCTTCCTTTAACCTTTTATTTTTGGTGTCTCTAGGACAATACCAAGCCTGTCTGATGTAGAGCCCATTCTCCAACTTGAAGCTCCCTACCTCAAAAGACACACTTAGGCCCGTATTTATACTTTTTTTGCACCGCATTTGTGTCATTTCTTTACGCAAAAGTGGAGCAAACTTACAAAAAACAATTATATTTTGCAAGTTTGCGCATCTTTTGGGTAAAAAAATTACGCAAAAGTGGCGCAAAAAAAGTATAAATAGAGGCCTTAATGAGTTCTGTGAAACAGTGCCTGTCCTAGTTTTCATTTTCATTTTCACACTGTGACAGGTGTACTGAGGGCGTGGAAGCAGGGTTAAGATTGATTTGAATATGGCCAGGTTCATTATGAGGTGCTATGGTGACAAAAAGAATGCTGGCTTGGAATGCCTTCCTGAGAGACTGCCAGTGGTTAGACAAATTGAAACCATTGCTCCCATCATCTTTTGTATGTTTGGTATTTAGGACACCACCAAGTCTGCCTGAAGTAGAAACCAAGGTCCACCATGAGGCTTCCTGCCTCAAAAGACAGTCACTGTGAGTTCTGTTTAACAGTGCCTGTCCTAATTCCCACTTTATTTCTCACACTGTGTCAGGGTTATTACAGGAATGAGGGGTGCTTCGTTCCAGCTCAGCAATGCGTCGATCCAGTTGGCCGTGCGTCACAGTTCCGGTTGCAACACTGGCGCTGCGTCAATCTCCACTCGGGGAGCTGGGCTACATCATTCCTGTTCGGCATACAGTGATTTTCTCACTGCGATACAGGCTGTGCGTTGTTTCTCGCAGGCTGTGCGTCAAATTTCTCTGGACAAGGAGTTCTTTGCAGAGATTAACTTATTTTGGCCCTGAGACTTCAAGGAACAGGAGGCAAGCTCTATGCAAGCCCTTGGAGAGCACTTCTCAGCAGAGCCAGAGGGTTGCAAGGCAGCAGGACAACAGCAGGGCAGCAGTCCTTTGCAGAAAAGCAGTCAGGTGAGTCCTTTGGGCAGCCAGGTAGCTTCTCTTGGCAGGTTGGAGATTCTGGTGCAGAGTTTATTTCCTAGGAAGTGTCTGAATTGATAGGGTTAGAGGCCCTGTCTAAATACCTAAATGTGCCTTTGAAGTGGGGGAGACTTAAAAGAGTGGCTTAGAAGTGCACCAGGTCCCCTTTCAGTTCCATTCTGTCTGCCAGGGTCCCAGTAGGGGGTTTGGCAGTCCATTGTGTGAGGGCAGGCGACTGTCCTTTCAAATGTAAGTGTAAGGCCCTACACCCTCCCAGCGCAGGAAGACCCATTCAGTATGCAGATGTGTGCAGGTGTGACTGAGCATCCTGTGTTCGGGTTGTCTGAGTGAAATGCACAAGGGAGCTGTCAACTAACCTAGCCAGACGTGGATTGTAAGGCACAGAAGGATTTAAGTGCAGAGAAATGCTCACTTTCTAAAAGTAGCATTTCTAAAATAGTAATATTAAATCCAATGTCACCACTCAGCAGGATTTTATATTGTGATTCTGGTCATACTAAATATGACATTGTTACTCCTTTCAGGTCAGAATCTACCATTCAAACAGTATATGAGGGTAGCCCTAATGTTAGCCTATGTAAGGAGCATGCCTCACAGCAATGTAAAATGAATTTAGGAGTTCTACACTACCAGGACATGTAAACTACACCGGCCTATGTCCTGCCCTTTATCTACATAGCACCCTATCCTAGGGGTTACCTAAGGCCTACCTTATTGGTGACTTATATGTAGAAAAAAGGGGAGTTTAAGGCTTGGCAAGTACTTTAAAATGCCAAGTCGAATTGGCAGGCCTGAGGCATGGTTAAGGGGCTACTTATGTGGATGGCACAATCAGTGCTGCAGGCCCACTAGTAGCATGTAATCTACAGGCCCTGGGCACATGTAATGCACTTTACTGGGGACTTACAAGTAGATTAAATAAGCCAGTTGGGTAGGAACCATGTTTTCAGGGAGAGATCATATGCACTTTAGCACTGGTTAGCAGTGGTAAAGTGTGCAGAGTCCTAAAACCAGCAAAAACAGTGTCAAAAAAGTGGAGGGAGGAAGACAAAAAGTTAGAGATGACCATCCTAAGGCTGTCAGGTCTAACAATTTCTCTATCCATTGTTCTATTTTTAGATTGTCTACTGCATATACTCAAGAGATTTACACTTACTCTTGATTGTTCTTAATATTGAAGAATACAATTTTTCAGAATGCAACCTTCTGGTAAAACTGATTGTCTTCTGCGGTTGTAATGGCTAGATTTAGGGGCATATTTATACTCCATTTGCACTGAATTTGCGTCGTTTTTTTCGACGCAAATTCGACGCAAAACTAACTCCATATTTATACTTTGGCGTTAGACGCGTCTAGCGCCAAAGTTCATGGAGTTAGGGTCATTTTTTGGCGTGAACACCTCCTTTGCGTTAATGATATGCAAGGGAGGCGTTCCCGTCCTAAAAAATGACTCCGAGGCATGTGCGTGGTATTTATACTCCTGGGCAAAAATGACGCCCGGGAGTGGGCGGGGCAAAAAACCCCGCATTTGCGCCTCTTTTTAACGCCTGGGTCAGGGCAGGCGTTAAGGGACCTGTGGGCTCTGAAGGAGCCCAGAGGTGCCCTCCCCTGCCCCCAGGGACACCCCCTGCCACCCTTGCCCACCCCAGGAGGACACCCAAGGATGGAGGGACCCATCCTAGGGAAGTAAAGGTAAGTTGGGGTAAGTATTTTTTTTAATTTTTTTTTGTGGCATAGGGGGGCCTGATTTGTGCCCCCCCACATGCCACTATGCCCAATGACCATGCCCAGGGGACATAAGTCCCCTGGGCATGGCCATTGGGCAAGGGGGCATGACTCCTGTCTTTGCTAAGACAGGAGTCATGTTGATGGGGGATGGGCGTCGTATAAAAATGGCGCAAATCGGGTTAAGACGATTTTTTTGCCTCGACCTGACTTGACCCATTTTTAGACGCCCATACGCCATTTTCCCCTACGCTGGCGCTGCCTGGTGTACGTGGTTTTTTTTCACGCACACCAGGCAGCGCCGGTCGGCTAACGCCGGCTAACGCCATTCTATAAATACGGCGCCCGCATGGCGCTTCAGAATGACGTTAGCCGGCGTTAATTTTTTTTACGCTAAACTGCGTTAGCGCAGATTAGCGTCAAAAAGTATAAATACGGGCCTTAGTGTCTCTACTTGATTGGTTAGTAACATCTCCTCACTAACAGTGGGAAGTACAAAACAGTTAATAAATTAGTCTAAGTTTATGAGACCCGAAGGTCTTTTCGAGCTGATTATGGGATTGGCACACATCTTTATCCAGTCTAATTGGATCAGCGAGAAATAGATGAATGAATGGTCTGTCCAAGTATGAGGATCTATTCCTAGGATCTTACTGGATCCAATATTAGAAGAAAAGAGATTTAGTGTATGTCCTGCTACATGTGTGGGTCCAGTGATCCATTGTTGAAGTTGAAAGAGAAGCAAATGATTCTATAATTGTCTACATAGAGGGTCTTATGTGTTTTCAACATGCTAATTAAAATCTTCAATAATATTGATCATATTTCAAACAGAGAGGAGAAAGTTAAGCAAGTAAGTTGGTACTAAAATGGGCAGTCTATAAATATCTGCTCCATCGAAAATCTTTCTTTGTTTAATGAGAATCTGAAATGCTAACAAAGCTAGTGAAGATTCATGTTCAACTAATCAGTTGCAAGACTCTTAAAAAATAATAGCAATCCCACCTCCTGTGCGGCCTGTCCTGTCACTCTTTAGGATCTTATATCCTGTAAGCAGAGCAAGGGTAATATCTGGACAAGTCGTATCAAAATCTATATCAGGAATAGCATCCCAAATAATATCCCAAACTTTTAAACAGCGTTTGGGTAGTGATCTAGCTTTGAGGTAAATACATTTTAATGTCACATCTGAAGGGTGGTGAAAATCTAACATAGGCAACTCCTTCTCTGGCCAGTTATCCCATGTACATTTTGTGCAGGCAAACAGTCCTTCTATCCTTCCCAGTAAACTCTTGAAACATGGGGGCCTGATTATTAGTAGGTATATTCCCCATTTGTAACAATGCTTTCCGTGAGAATGCAGTTTTTACCTTTTTTCAAAGCAAAAACTGGCAGGGGTCCTGTACCCTGTCACCATTTGGGCACCGATGGGTTCAGACCGGCTTGCCTTAGGCACACCCACTGAGTGTGTCTGTTGCATGGCCGTGCCCTTGAGCCTAACCCTCCCTCTCATTCAACTCTAGACTGCTGACCTCTGACAAGCGGTTAGAGCGTCACTTCTGTTTTTTGGAGTTCCTCCTATCCTTTCTTCCCTCCTTCAATTTCTACCCCGCTTTTCGCAGATTTTAATAAAAACAGTTAAAATATTTATTTTAATCACAAAGTTTTTGAAAATGAAAATCTCAGGACGTCTCAAAAGCACCAATGTTAACCACTCAGTGCAAAATCAAATAGCAGCAGTCAAATTTATTTCATATTTACATGCTCCAGGTTTATAACATTCTACTGGTAAGATTTCCTAAAAAATGAATAAAATGCTTCATGCTTTACAATGCCCCCAAACGAATAGTAGCAATCATAAATCTAAGAACTTCGGCATAGATGTACTCTTCTTTGAGGCAAGGCAATACTGCACCAAATTGGCTGAACTGCCTTGTGTCACGGGGAGAGAGAAAAAATGTGCCATGTCTACTAGGTGCTGGAACATTTTTGGCAGCTATGCACCAACACACAAACCCTTGTACTGGAAAGGCACCCTTTCAGCATAAAAAAGCATTCTTCAATACTTTTCTCATTTTCTAAGTATGTTGTACATTGCAGCACACATCTAAAGTTTGAAAAATGAGGTGAAATAAAAAAAAAAATCCTTGTTACACCTGGCTTGAGGAGGCGTACGATTTTGACACAAATCCCTCTATAATAAAATTTGTAGATAGGGATTTGCATCGCAACCCATGGGTTGCTCCATGGGAATGCCAAAGCTCCTCCGAGGGAACACCCCCTTGAAGCAAAGTATGGCAAGTGCTGATTTACATTGGATAGTAAATCCAAGGATAACATTTTGTGTCAGGCTACCTTGCCAACTCATAGTGTTAAAGATTAGTTTTACAGTACCCAGAGTAGCCCATCTAGCTGCAACACTTTAATTCATTTAGGATATTTTCCATTTTTATTGTAGTTCACAAGTCTTTGGGAGTACTACATGTTACGATTTAAAAATCAATTAATTTTTCATTTTCTGTAAGTCTTCTACAATTCTATCCTGCTATTCCACTTTTAGAAATGGGGTCTCTGATTGGCAGTCAGTTTGCACTCTGTCCAAACAGGGACCCTCACTCTAGTCAGGGTAATGAGATACACACTTAGGATAACCCCTGCTCATCCCCTTGGTAGCTTGGCACAAGCAGTCAGGCTTATCTCAAGTGCAATGTGTAAAGTATTTGTACCAAAACACACAGTAATACAGTGAAAACAATACAAAATATACACCACACTAGTTTAGAAAAACAGCCAATATAGGGTGCGTCGTAAAATCAGCGTTGCTTCAATTACTTACTCACAAGTGAGGCCATGCGTCATTTCTTCTCCATTTGGGTAGGCGATGCGTCGTTTTCCTCTCCCGCAAGAGAGTGATGCATTGATTTCCAGATGGGCACGTCGGGCACAGAGAGGTTCACATTGATTTTGATGCCCAGCGATGTTGAGTTCGAAATACGGCAGCACAAAGACAAGAATTCGTGCTGCGTGGGGTTTGCATTGTTTTCAGCACCCGCAAGCAGGTGTTGTGTCTTTTCTTCATTTTTACAACTGCGTTACAGGTTTGAAACAAAGAGGCACCGGGGGAAGCGGGAAGGCTTTTCCTTTCCCACGGTGTCTCTTTGAGCATTCCTGCTGCAGGATTGCCCACTAGATGCCAAGGATATTTTTTTGTTTTGTTTATTTCTGCTATTTTTGTGCAGGGGAGTGGCCCCTTGGGCAAGGGTCGCACCCATTTGGGGGGCATATTTGTTGTGGCCATTTCGGCTTATTATTTTTAGGCTGATCTGACACAAACCACTAGACGCCAGGGATTTTTTTATTTTTGGTTATTTCAGCTGTGTTTTGTGTCGAGGTGCGGCCCCTTGGGCAAGGGTCACTCCCATTTGGGGGGTATGTTTGTTGTGCCCCCCTTGGGGGCAGATCGTACTATTATTTTTCGTCTTATCTGCTCCCAAGTGGGCCAGAAACCACTACAAGCCAGGGATTTTTTTTTTTTAATAATGCATGATTTTGGTGTATGGGAGCAGCCCCTTGGGCAAGGGTCACTCCCATTTTGGGGCATGTTACCTGTGGGGGTTTCTGGCCCCCACAGGTGGCAGATAAGCCTATTATTTTTAGGCTGATCTGCCCCCAAAGGGGGCAGAAACCACTAGAATGCCAGGGATTTCTTTGTATATGTTTATTTATGTGGGGGGGGGTGTCCCCTTGTACAAGGGGCGCCCGTCCCAAGGCTGGCATTGAACTGTTGGCTATTTCTGCCCCCCTTGGGGGCAGATGGGCCTATTTTGTTAGGCCCATCTGCCCCCAAGGGAGGCAGAAGCCACTTAGACACCAGCAACAGTGTGTGTGTGTGTGTGCTAGTCGATGGGGGGGTGGCCCCTTGGGCAATGGGCACCCCACTTTGGGGGCATGTGTACCAAGGTAATTTCTGTACCCCTTGGGGGCAGATCAGCC
The DNA here is from genome assembly GCF_031143425.1 of Pleurodeles waltl. Classification (NCBI taxonomy): domain Eukaryota; kingdom Metazoa; phylum Chordata; class Amphibia; order Caudata; family Salamandridae; genus Pleurodeles; species Pleurodeles waltl. Next base: position 28,633,319 of record NC_090446.1, read on the forward strand.
TATTATTTTTAGGCTGATCTGCCCCCAAGAGGGGCAGAAACCACTAGAACGCCAGAGATTTTTTAAATATGTTTATTTATGTGGGGGCGCCCCCTTGGGCAAGGGGGTGCCCCCCAAGGGGGGCATTGAACTGTTGCCCATTTCTGTCCCCCTTGGGGCAGATGGGCCTATTTTTATTTAGGCCCATTGCCCCCAAGGGATGCAGAAGCCACTTTGGCACCAGGGATAGTGTGTGTGACCTCTGACCCTGCATCCTTGCAGACAGGTCGCTTCCTCCTCACCACTGCTCCGTTAAGTGCTGCCATTGTTTTGGGCTTGTTTGGGCTTGTTTGGGCTTGTCTGGGCTTTTCTGGGCTTGTTTGGGCTTCTTGGCTTCTCCTCTCCCGGAAGGCCCCGCCCCCCTCCCTCCTACTCGGAGCTCTTCCCGCTCTTACTGCCCCCTCCCCCTGCACTCCCATTGGAGGTTTCCCTCCCTCCTCCCAGCTGCCACTCCCTCCCACCTCCCCTCTTATGGCGGCTGCAGCGCAAGGTTAGAAGCGACCTCTGACTCTGCATCCTTGCAGGCAGGTCGCTTCCTCCTCACCACTGCTCCGGTAAGTGCTGCCATTGTTTTGGGCTTTTTTGGCCTTGTTTGGGCTTTTTTGGACTTGTCTGGGCTTGTCTGGGCTTGTCTGGGCTTCTTGGCTTCTCCTCTCCCGGAAGGCCCCACCCCCCTCCCTCCTCCTCGGAGCTCTTCCCACTCCTGACTCCTGGTGCCCCTGCCCCCTGCACTCCCATTGGAGGTTTCCCTCTCTCCTCCCAGCTGCCACTCCCTCCCACCTCCCCTCTTATGCCGGCCGCAGCGCGGACGCGCGCAGCGGGCGTGCCGCTGGCGCACAGAAGGTGCACCAAAGGCAAGCCCGTCTGTGCCCGTCCGCACCAAGACCGCGCCCAGTGCCAGACCCCCTGACCAACACGCCTCCCGTGCCACCAAACACCTTTACACTGACAACGAACTCCACGCCCTTAATACAAGAAGCTCCTCCATCTGCTTCCAGTCCACACCGACGTGCATCAAAGGACCCTTCTCCTGCAAAGCCTGCAATTTCACCTGCAACCTAACCTCCAACCTCCAAATCAAAACAGAAAACCGCCTAAGATGCATCCTACTTAACACCCGCTCCGTCCACAAACATGCAATTGAACTCTGGGACCTCCTGACCACATACTCGCCCGACGTCGCATTCCTCACGAAAACCTGGATGAATCCGGCCTCAGAACCAGACGTAGCCATAGCCATACCAGAAAACTACAAGATCAGCAGAAGAGACCGAATCAACAGACCAGGAGGAGGAATCGCCTTAGTCCACAAAAACACCATAAGAGTCTCCACCAACTCCCACAACACCATCAATTCCGCCGAGCACCTCCACTTCAAAATCCACATCAACGCCAGCAACACACTCAGAGGAACACTGGTCTACAGACCCCCTGGTCCCAGACTGCAGTTCTGTGATGACATCGCCGATGCCATCAGCTCCCAAGCCCTCGCCTCAATAGACTACATCCTCCTTGGTGACCTAAACTTCCACCTAGAAAATAACAACTATATCAACACCACCAACCTAATCGACAACCTCACCAACTTCGGCCTCAAGCAACTCGTCACTACACCCACCCACTCCGCAGGCCACACACTCGACCCCATCTTCTCAGCCAGCAACCACGTCTCTTTCAGCTACACCACAGAACTCAGTTGGACAGACCACCGCTGCATCCACTTCTCCTACCAAAAACCAGTCACTCACCACCAACGCACACAACCCCCGACACAACTGGAGCAAAATACCAACGTATCAACTGATCTCCACTCTCGCACAGGCCCCACCCCCTGGGACCCCGGACCCCAACATAGCCACCACCAACCTGCAACGCTGGATAGAAGATTGCGCCAACACCCTTGCGCCGCTCCAAAAAACCCCAAACACCCCCCACAGAATCAAGGCCAGCTGGTTTACCCCAGAACTACAAGAATCCAAACGGCTATGTCGCAGAATGGAAAAAACCTGGCACCTTGACCCTTCCAACTCCAACCACATTGCTTTCAAGGATGACCTACGCAAACATCACCAACTGATCCGCACCACCAAAAGGACCCACTTCAAAAACCGCATCAACGCCAACGCTCACAACAGTAAAGAGCTCTTCGGCATCGTCAATGAGCTCTCCACCCCCAGGACCTGCTCTAAGGAACCCCTGCCATCACAGGAGTTCTGCAACTCACTGGCAACCCACTTCTGTCGAAAGATAGAAGAAATCCACAATAGCTTCAAACCGCAGACCCACCAGCTGACTACAAACACCCAAGAACCCAACGCTCCAAGCAACACCCACCTCATCCACACCTGGACCCCCGTCAACATAGAGGACACTGCCACCACTATGGCCTCCATCCACTCCGGATCACCATCGGACCCCTGCCCATACCATATCTTCAATAAGGCAAACATCATCATCACCCCCCACCTCTGCAAAACCATCAACAGCTCCTTCGAGTCAGCCACCCTCCCGGAAAGATGGAAGCATGCAGAAATCAGCGCCCTGCTAAAGAAACCAAAGGCAGACCCAGAATACCCCAAGAACTACCGGCCGATCTCCCTCCTCCCCTTCCCAGCCAAGGTCATTGAAAAAATTGTAAACAGCCAACTATCCCGGTTCCTGGAAGACAGCACTGTACTTGACACCTCCCAATCAGGATTCCACAGAAACCACAGCACTGAGACTGCACTCATTGCTGCCACAGACGACATTAGGACCATGCTCCACGAAGGAGAAATAGCAGCACTCATCCTCCTGGACCTATCTGCAGCTTTCGACACAGTATGTCATCACACTCTCCGCACACGCCTACACAACGCTGGAATCCGCGACAAGGCACCCGACTGGATCTTGTCATTTCTCTCAGGCAGAACCCAGAGAGTCCGCCTCCCACCATTCCTTTCAGAAGCTTCCAGAATCATCTGTGGAGTTCCCCAAGGATCTTCACTCAGCCCCACGCTCTTCAACGTTTACATGGCCCCCCTCGCCAACATCGCACGAACCCACCACATCAACATAGTTTCCTACGCAGACGACACTCAGCTCATCCTCTCCCTCACGAAAGACCATACAACTGCAAAGAACAACCTCCACAATGGACTTCACGCCATCGCCAGCTGGATGGAATCAAGCCACCTCAAGCTAAACACAGACAAGACAGAAATCCTCATCTTTGGCACCAACCCCTCAACTTGGAATGACTCCTGGTGGCCCACCTCCCTAGGAACAGCGCCCTCACCCACCACCCATGCACACAACCTAGGCTTCATCTTGGACTCCACACTCAGCATGACTAAGCACGTCAATGCTATCTCCTCTTCCTGCTACAACACTCTCCGTATGCTCCGCAAAATCTTCAAGTGGATTCCCGTCGAAACCAAGAAAACTGTCACCCACGCCGTGGTCAGCAGCCGATTGGACTACAGAAACGCCCTATATGCAGGAATAACAACCAAACTCCTAAAAAAACTGCAAAGAATCCAGAACGCATCCGCCCGCCTCATTCTGGACATCCCACGCCGTGACCACATTTCCCCCCACCTCAGAGACCTTCACTGGCTACCAGTGTCAAAGAGGATCACCTTCAAACTCCTCATCCACGCACACAAGGCCCTCCACAACACAGGCCCAGCCTACCTCAACGACAGACTAACCTTAATCTTTGCTCCGCCAGCCTCGCCCTCGCCTCCATCCCCCCGCATCCGCCGCACCACCGCTGGAGGAAGATCCTTCTCTCACCTATCTGCCAAGACCTGGAACTCCCTACCGCTCCACCTTTGCCAGACCCAAGACCTCTTGACATTCAGGAAACACCTCAAGACATGGCTCTACGACCAGTAGCTCCCCCCCCCCCAGCGCCTTGAGACCCTAACGGGTGATTAGTGCGCTCTATAAATCCTTGATTGATTGATTGATTGATTGTGTGTTTTTTTTGTTTTGTTTGGGGGTTGGCCCCTTGGGCAAGGGTCGCTCCCCTTGGAGACACACTACTAAAGGTATTTTCTGCCCTCCTTGGGGCAGATAGGCCTATTTTTTAGTAGGCCCATCTTCCCCATGGCAGAATCCACTTAGGCACCAATTTGTAAATGCTTGATGGTGGGGTGTTTGTCAACTGACAAAGTATTTACATTTGTGATAAAAAAAAATGTTTTCCTTTTTGTTCAAAGCTTTTGCTTTTTTTGCAGTGGCTCCTTGCGGTTTTGGCGGTGGTTGACCTGCGGTTTGCATAGTTGCATGTTTTAGGTAAGTAAAAACAATTTACTCCAAAGGAGTATTGTTGCCATACATGAATGACATGTTTGTAGGTGGTATACTAAATGCAGGATTTTGTGTGAAATTGTCTTTAGATTTGTGCACAATGATATTTGTGTTGTCTTATTTCTAATTTGCTTTTCTTTCTTTCCTTTTAGTGGGATATCATTGGTGAGTGCTGTGTCTGTGCAGAGTAGTTGCTGGTGAGTCAAGCTTTTTCAGGCAAGTGAGCGGTATAGGTTTTTAGTTCATAACTCTTACTGATAAAGCTACACTTTATTACTTATCTTACACAGTGCTAGTTGTTGGTGGTGCATTTGTCCAGTTAATTTTCGTAGGAAAGATCATGGCTAGCTGCAGGATTACCGCTCAGCAGGTGGTTGGTATGCTTTTTGAGTCATTGTCTGATCATGATTATGAGGCGGACTCTGCATCTGAGGCAGAGGAGGAAGTGAGAAATTCTGGCAGTGAAGTTTCTGTCGGAGAGGATTCTTCTGATGATAGGGCCTGTTTTAGTGGAGGACACTGATGTGCCCTTAGTGCAGCTACCTGTGGCTGAAAGGTTTTCAGTTAGAAGACCTGAACTCTGGGTTGCCCCAAACATGGAGAAGCCAGAATTGCCTGCCTTTACTGGTCTCCCGGAGTGTACAGTCAATACAGAGAACTATTTGCCTGTCAATTTCTTTGAATTATTTGTGGATGATGTGTTTTTGGAAGAGATTGTTGAGCAGACCAATTCGTATGTGGAGCAGCATTTGAGGGACAACGCTGCTAGACTTAGGCCACACTCTAGAGCTACCCAGTGGATTCCCACAAATTTGGAGGAGATGAAAAGGTTTTTTGGGTATGACTCTCTTGATGGGGTTAATAAGTAAGCCGTCACTGGCTTCTTATTTGTCTACTAGTCCCTTGATGGCAACAGCTATGTTTCCTGCAATCATGAGTCGTAATCAGTATTTGCTTTTTCTTAGGATGCTGCATTTTGTTGACAGTGCATTAACCTTGCCACAAAATCACCCTGGTTCTGACCGTCTTTTTAAGATTAGGCCTGTACTTGATCATTTTGTAGATCAGTTTTCAGAGGTCTATGTGCCAGGCGAAGAAGTAGCTGTAGACGAGTCTTTGGTCCTCTTCAAGAGTCGTTTGGTTTTTAGGCAGTTTATTCCTAGCAAGAGGGCACAATATGGAATTAAATTGTATATGCTGTCTGAAAGTAGTACAGGATATGTGTGTGTAGTTTCTGTGTCTACACTGTTAAGGATTTCAGTATTGACCCCCCTGGTTGTCCTCCCACTTTTAGAGTTACTGAGAAAATTGTGTAGCAACTTGGTAGACGACTGTTCAACAAAGGTCAACATTTGTATGTAGATAACGTTTACACTGGAGTGAAGTTGTTCAAGGAATTGTTTAGAGTGGACATTGTTGCTTGTGGCACAATTCGTTGTAACCGGAAAGGCTATCCAAGGGAGCTTGTCTGTAAAAAACTTGAGAAGGGACAGTGCAGTGCCTTGCAGAATGATGAGCTGCTAGCTTTGAAATTTTCAGACAAGAGGGATGTCCACATGCTAATTATCATCCATGATGAGAGTACTTCCCCTGTGACTGTTTGGGGCCAGGTTGCTGAAATGTGCACATCTGGAGGGAGACGCCAATGTACTGCCCAGATTGTCCTTCAAAGCCTGGGCTGTGTGTGGGTAGTTGTTTCAAGAATTACCACACCCAGAAGAATTACTGGGAACTACCATGAGAGTAAATTGCCTGTTTTATATTTTCATGTGTTCAGTTTCATGGTTGGCATTTCTGTCATGTACTTAGTTAGAGTTTTTGTGTTTGTAGTTTTGTAATTATTTCTAATTAATCAGTGGTTTCTTTGTTTTTAAAACAAAAAAAAAGTGATGCTATTGTGTGTAGAGTTCCGCTTGGCTGACGGTGTACATATTGACTTGGTGTTGGCTACTGCAACACACTGCCAGCCAAACGCCAGTCCACACACTCCCATCAGCTGGTGTGATTGCTGTATCAGGCATATGGGCGTATGTAAGTGATGGGTCCTTGAGTGGTGCTGTCTGTCGATGCGAGTGTTGTAATGTGCCGGGCCCGTGGCTGGGGGCGTGAATGGTCTTGTGCATGTCATGTATGAAAGGTGTGTTAATGGAATGTAAAGCGGTTGGTGCCTTGCCGTGGCTTTACAGCTCACGAGCTGTGAGTCATTGGTTCAGTTTTTTGGCCTGTCAGTTATTAACAGTGCATTTCATTTTTGTGAAATCTCTTGTTAAAAAAATTTGATCCACTGAACCATCACTCACCCTCGTGCCAAATCCAACCAGTATGTGTGGTAAAAATGAAAAAAACTGCTCTGCTATAATCAGACATCTCAGCACACCTGTGAGACGCTAGGTGTCTCGGTGGGAGCCTGATGATGAAGCATGCCACCAACTTGGTTGGTGGGTAAGGGGTCTTTTTAAAATAACCTAAGTGCTTCTTTTCACAATTTTATTGTTTGGAACATCACATAAGTATGTGGACACACAAAAATGATCTATTGCAAAACTACCTGTGTTTGGGGGAGGGGAAAGGGCACCTATGTTTTTGGTCCGGTGTGCGGCCTTCATTTAGGGAAATCTACCAAACACAGACATGCTTAAAAAATAGACACCCCAAGGAGTCCAAGGAGGTGTGACTTGCCTGGATCCCCAAACAATTTTGTACCCAGACTCTTAGGCAATTCACAAAATTTTCTTTAAAAATCATATTTTCCTCACTTCCTCAGATTCCAGAACTTTATGTCACCGAAATGAGAGGAAAAAGTGTTTTTTGGGCCACATTTTGAGGTTTGCAAAGGATTTTGGGTAACAGAACCTGGTCAGAGCCCCACAAGTCACCGCATCTTGGATTCCCCTAGGTTTCTAGTTTCCAAAAATGCACAGGTTTGGTAGGTTTCCTCAGGTGCTGGCTGAGTTAGAGGCCAAAATCAACAGCTAGGCACTTTGTAAAAAACAGCTCTGTTTTCTTTCTGAAAATGTGATATGTCCATTTTGTGTTTCCTGTCGCGGGCGCTAGGCCTACCCACGCAATTGAGGTACCATTTTTATCGGTAGACTTGGGGGAACACAGAATAGCAAAACAAGTGTTAATGCCCCTTGTCTTTCTCTACATTTTTTCCTTCCAAATGTAAGACAATGTGTAAAAAAGATGCCTATTTCAGAAATGTCCTGTAATTCACATGCTAGTATGGGCACCCCGGAATTCAGAGATGTGGAAATAACCACTGCTTCTCAACACCTTATCTTGTATTTTGGAAATACTAAAGTTTTCTTGATACCTATTTTTCACTTTTTCTATTTCAGCAAATGAATTGCTGTATGCCCGGTATTGAATGAAAACCCATTGCAAGGTGCAGCTCATTTATTGGTTCTGGGTACCTAGGGTTCTTGATGAACGTGCAAGCCCTATATATCCCCGCAAACCAGAAGAGTCCAGCTGACGTAACAACATATTGCTTTCAAAAGTCTGACATTGCAGGAAAAAGTTACAGAGTAAAACGTGGAGAAAAATGGATGTTTTTTTTACCTCAATTTCAATATTCATTTATTTCAGCTGTTATTTCCTGTAGGAAACACTTGTAGGATCTACACAAATAACCCCTTGCTGAATTCAAAATTTTGTCTACTTTTTAGAAATGTTTAGCTTTCTGGGATACAGCACAAAAAACAATAAAAATGGGGTATGTCCCAGTAAGATTGGGTTTTCCAATTCAAATCAGCCTGTTCCTGAAAGCTGGGAGGATGGTGATTTTACCACCGCAAACCCTTTGTTGATGCCATCTTCAGGGAAAAAACCACGAGCCTTCTTCTGCAGCCCTTTTTTCCCATTTAAAAAAAATATATAATAATAATAATTTGTTGTATTTTGGCTAATTTCTTGGTCTCCTTCAAGGGAACCCACAAAGTCTGGGTACCTCTAGAATCCCTAGGATGTTGGAAAAAAAGGACACAAATTTGGCGAGGGTAGCTTATGTGAACAAAACGTTATGAGGGTCTAAGCACAAATTGCCCCAAATAGCCAAAAAAAAGGCTCGGCACAGGAGGGGAAAAGGCCTGGCAACGAAGGGGTTAATTAACAACAGGTGTTATATCTGTTTAAATGGGGTGATCAGTTAGTCACTAGATCACTATGTGATAGCTGTCAGCATAAGGCTCAAGGTGACTGCCCAACAGAACAAACAGTAAGAAGTAAAGTACTTGAGTTTTTAAGCTGTCACTCACTTCCCCCACTGGTGCACTGCCTATGGATGATGAATCTGACTAGTACTGGACAAATCCATGTTCATACCTACATCTGATGCAGGTGTAGCCACTGTTACACATTTAACCATGTTACCTTTGTGTGTAGCTTCCCAACTGGTCAAGGCCTGCCTTTTTTATACTTTTTGTGAAACAAAATGCCGTAAACTTTCAGATTGGAGCCATCCATGTTTTTTAATATTTACTTTTACATTTTCTGAAAATGTAACAACTAAGTATAAAGAAGAGAAAAATTAACAATACGGTTAGGTCGTAGCATTCATGACATCACATTTCCAACCATCTTTACTGGGAGCTCTACATCTTTTATAAAACATATGCATATACTGTAGTTGTTCATATAATATGCTCCTAGATGCACAGTCATTAGGACCAGTTCTTTAACAGAGGAATATGAGTTGATGAAGTGTGTGATTAACCCTTAGAAGCATCTGTTTGTAGCTATTGCAGGGTCATTTTTGTGCTTTTGAGCACTTTTGAACAGGCTCCCACAAGAGTATATGTGCAGAAGTTGCATGTGTATTCTGGCCTTTTATATGGTAATACCCACCCCTGATCTCTACCTGTAGCCACATCTATGGCACATGTGTAAACCCTCAAACAATAGTGTGCAACCACCTCAGTCGTGCAAAAGGAAATATGTCATTTTGATATGTTAGCAAAATTAATTTTGCTTGGTGTTCATGATTTTCAGGGCTTTTTGTGTGTCTATTATCTAGTACCTTTTTTATTCACTGACATTCTATGACATGTATAAGCTTATAATACCGAGAGTAGTCATTGGTTTATTGACCTTCTGCTGGACCATATCTCACCTGCCTCAGCTGCTAACAGGTTTACCATTTCTGGTCCACATTTTCTTCTACATAGAATGGCCACTGAACATTATTATCTGGGCCCTAAAGGCTGCATTTCCTTTAGAATTGTCCAGCTTGCTATTATGTGCTTTGAAATGTGCCATGTGGATCATATTATTTTGTTTATCATTCTGTGATCCTTTCATAGATGAAGTACACATTTGAATTATTAAGAGTTACTTACAAATGTTTCACTCAGCTTCTGGATCCGATGACTTGGAGTGGTATCCTACTCAGGAGTGGCATTATAGCTCAGGAGAACAGTGACAAAAAAATAGCACCACTGATTCCATATTCAGTTTGAGAAATTGATTTGCTAACCACATGCATGTGCGTTTATCATACGTGCACAACATAAATTAGGAAATTCCAGCTTTTAAACAATTAATTGCAAAATGAAGCATGTGTATTCATATTTGTTAAATTTGATTTTTACACATTAAAAGAACTCTGGAAGTCACAGACAAGGTCCTCAGGATGAATTGAAGTAAATGTACAGCAAATTTTCAAAGTAGCTTTATATGAGCCGAAACACATTTTTGGCATCATCCATTATATAAATAACCCAGTCTGGCTGGCACAGGTGCAGGCTGTTAACCATCATGGTACATTGGTGAAGTCATGTTTCTGCTGCCCAGATTCCACCATACTCAAAAAGAAGAAAAAATGAATATCACAGACAAAGTGAGCTGATATAACATCGCACAACATTCCAGTGCACACGATGATTTGATATATATTGAAAGTGTTCAAGTTCAAAAAGTTAAAAACATCATATCTGAGGGCCTAGTTAATCCATATTACATGCTTATAATAATTCAGATCTGCCATTGATGTCATGCATTAGAAACGTCTGAGACCTAAAATTGTGTTGTTTGCAATTGTGAAACATGAGACATTCACAAAGAAGCAATTCTAAATAGAATTATATGGTCAAGTTTATGTTACACAAGGGAATGGCTTTTAATTTATTTTGTCTACTCTACATGTTTGTTTAAATCACACTTTAGTAGTAGAAGGCAATGTACATCATTCCTAGTTTCAAAGCTGGACCCATATTTTTAAATATTTGTATTTTTTTAAAAATATACTAGCAAATGTACGTTTAAACATGTTTAGTCCTGACCTTTATGTTAAAAAGTTGCACATTTTGGATGTTGGTTATCTGGGCACCTTAGCACCATAGCCAAGGGTCTAGGGCAACTGGGACACCACATGGAGGTTCAGGGCTCCCTCAGGGTGGGTCCAGGTGTGGGTTCAAGATGATAGGAGCCTGTTATGTCTCTGTGGTTCTGAACAGCAGGCCCGTAAACTAGCCCTTGAAGTCACTTTGGTAGCCCGGGGGTCAGGTGGAGGAACATGGCTCAAGCAGCAGGGCAGACCTCTGAGCTTCAAAGCAGGATTCAGGCAGTAAAGCAGTCCTTCCAGGTGCAGAAAAGCATTAATTTAAAGTACAAAGCATTCCACCCCACCAGGCACACATCTGAGTGTCCTTCTGCAGGTTTGGAAAGTGAATTGAAGAGTTGTTCTAAGGACCTGAAGTTAGAAGTTGTTTCTAGAAGTTTTTATTTGAAGTGGTGGAATTTTCTGTTTCTCCGTGGCTCCTAGCTGGCTGCAGAAAAAAATGCAGTGGTGGCAAGCCCTTTGTTTGAAGTCAATGTACAGCCTATTCAGTTGCAAGTGAGCCTGTGCCCAGGACCACTCCCATCCTGCTAGCAGATGGCCCATTCAGGCACATCAAATCCTTGTATTGTTTGACTGTCTGTGAGGAATTCACAAAGTCTAGCTATCAGCTAGATCCAGTCATGTGACACGCTGCAGTCACAAATGGGCTAAGGGCAGGAAAATGTCAACCTTCTTAAAGTGACATTTCCAAAATTGTAATTTAAAATCCAACTTTACCATTAAAGATGATGTTTCATTGTAATTAATCAATACCAAACATGAAAACATTATTTGTCCCCAATCCAAAGTTATCACTTTTTAAATGTAATAAGGCACACCAACATTATCCTGTGGGACAGGTAGGCCTCATAGTAGCAAAAAATACTTTTAGGAATTTGTCACTACCAGGACTTATGAAACTTCAAAGTACATTTTCAACCTTTTAATTACAATGCACCCAGTCTTTTGGGCTACCTGGGGCCTAACTTGGGGTCACCTATATGCAATAAAGGTGTAGCTTTAGGCAAGGCAGGAGGTTATATAGCCAATTCAAATTGGTAGTTTAAAACCGCATTCAGGTTTATAATGGTTTTAGGGGCTATTTAACTGGATGGCACAACATGTGCTGCAGGTCCAATAGGACATGAGTATATGGTTTACCACTCTACAAGGACTTTTAAGTAAATGAAATATGCCAGGTGTAAACCAATCTTACCGTGTTTAGGGGAGAGTGCACAGACACTTTCGCAATCGCTAACAGTGGTAAAGAGCACAGGGATCGAAGGCCAACAAAAACAAACTGATCAAAAATAGAAGGGTAAAAGTAAAATGTTTAGGGGTGACCCTGCAGAAAGAACCAGGCCCAGTGAGGAACTAGTACTTCTGGTCTCACATGTTATTCCACATTACAGGAACAAACATACAGAATAGATGGACTACACATTTACTGCCTCACACATTCTAAAACCAATCTATCAATTTACATGCTCACCCATTCACCAATCTGTGCATTCACTCATTTAGCCATCCATTTAACGACCCATTCATCATTCATTTATCAAAGCACATACTGATCTATACACTGTCACTCAACCATTCATTCATGACCCATATGTGCATTCAAGCATCCTTGTACTCATTTGTATCATTGACTCTTACTTGTATTAACTCTGTTGTCCTTCTACACAGAACTAAACTTGCGGATCACTCCAAGACAATTTCACTTACAAAAGCACCATATATATTGCTTTTGTTCCCGCTTCATACTCAGGCTACTGTTTGAGCAGATTTCCTGAGCTCAGCCTTAGTTTGGCATCTGTATAAATTGTTGAGAGGCCTGGTCACTAGTGCAACATGTAGATGAACATCATGCATCGTGAAGGTTCTTAGTGCTGCATGAACCCATACACAAAACCTCAAAATCAATGCTCGTTAGCATGATCATTGTCAGAGGTTTTAAAAAAAGAAAACAACTTTCTTGCAACCTCTGGACTGATTTACACGTGGGTAATCCTCCTCACCACTGCTTCTGTCCCCCTACCAATAACAGATGAGTAATAAAGCAATAGGGTGCATACTGAGTCCAGGCAGAGTCTGCTTCAGTGTATAGGGAGTCCAGAGATTGGACGAATATAGAGTGAAAACATAGAGGATAAGTAATTTCAACTCTGTCTGCTGGAGTTCATTAGGACAGATGCCTAGCCTGACCTTATCTGACTTTTAAAGTGGAGAAAAGGAGGCGCATGTATGTGACACATGGTCTCTACATGTATCTATGTTTATGTCATGCCTGAGTTGGTGACCCTTCCCTAAGACACAGTGCTATAAGCAAGCATGTTCCGGAAGTTCTATGTGTGCCTCATCATTACCGTTTCTACAATCTGCACTTCTTTTGAAAACACGACCAGCAAGCGGGCTCCAGCTCTTATTCTCACCTCAAGTACAATATTGCTCTTTCTCTGAGTTCATCACATTTGTATTTCCTTTGATGCAACCCTTTCTATTTCTGAGCAGTACACTTGGAACTAAGGGCCAGATGTACAAAGATTTTTTTAGGTTGCAAATGATCCGAGTCACAGAAGCTGCAGTAACAAAACAATCACATTTTACCACCAACTAAGAATTGGTTGCAACCCATTCGCAAACGGGAAGGGGTCCCCAAGGGACCTCTTTGTGAATGTTGGTGAAAACATTTTTTTTTGAGCAGGCAGTGGTCCCACTGCCTACTCTTAAAAAATGAAAGTAATACATTTCATTTTTCCTTTTAAAACACATCCTGTTTTCCTTTCAAGAAAATGGCTGCATTAAAAAAAAATGATTTACTGAAAAGTAAACACAGACATGGTGGTCTGCTGACCCCACCAGGCCACCATCCCTGTGATTTTAGGGATTCCGAATGGCTTTCCAAACCAAGACCTATGTCACAAATATTAATGAGGCGGTCTATTTGTGACCCAATGCAACTTGCACAATGTGTTAAACACACATTGGTACAAGGGTGGTTGTGATTACCAAATATGAAGTCGCAAAAATGTGCTATATCTCACAAAGCCAAACCTATGTTTATCTGTCCCCATGTTCACAACTGCAAGAAGATGCCTTGGCCCAATGCAGGGCCAGCTTTTAGTTCAACGTTTCTTCATTCTGAGAAGCCCTTCCTTTCACCTTTTATTTTTGGTGTCTCTAGGACAATACCAAGCCTGTCTGATGTAGAGCCCATTCTCCAACTTGAAGCTCCCTACCTCAAAAGACACACTTAGGCCCGTATTTATACTTTTTTTGCACCGCATTTGTGTCATTTCTTTACGCAAAAGTGGAGCAAACTTACAAAAAACAATTATATTTTGCAAGTTTGCGCATCTTTTGGGTAAAAAAATTACGCAAAAGTGGCGCAAAAAAAGTATAAATAGAGGCCTTAATGAGTTCTGTGAAACAGTGCCTGTCCTAGTTTTCATTTTCATTTTCACACTGTGACAGGTGTACTGAGGGCGTGGAAGCAGGGTTAAGATTGATTTGAATATGGCCAGGTTCATTATGAGGTGCTATGGTGACAAAAAGAATGCTGGCTTGGAATGCCTTCCTGAGAGACTGCCAGTGGTTAGACAAATTTAAACCATTGCTCCCATCATCTTTTGTATGTTTGGTATTTAGGACACCACCAAGTCTGCCTGAAGTAGAAACCAAGGTCCACCATGAGGCTTCCTGCCTCAAAAGACAGTCACTGTGAGTTCTGTTTAACAGTGCCTGTCCTAATTCCCACTTTATTTCTCACACTGTGTCAGGGTTATTACAGGAATGAGGGGTGCTTCGTTCCAGCTCAGCAATGCGTCGATCCAGTTGGCCGTGCGTCACAGTTCCGGTTGCAACACTGGCGCTGCGTCAATCTCCACTCGGGGAGCTGGGCTACATCATTCCTGTTCGGCATACAGTGATTTTCTCACTGCGATACAGGCTGTGCGTTGTTTCTCGCAGGCTGTGCGTCAAATTTCTCTGGACAAGGAGTTCTTTGCAGAGATTAACTTATTTTGGCCCTGAGACTTCAAGGAACAGGAGGCAAGCTCTATGCAAGCCCTTGGAGAGCACTTCTCAGCAGAGCCAGAGGGTTGCAAGGCAGCAGGACAACAGCAGGGCAGCAGTCCTTTGCAGAAAAGCAGTCAGGTGAGTCCTTTGGGCAGCCAGGTAGCTTCTCTTGGCAGGTTGGAGATTCTGGTGCAGAGTTTATTTCCTAGGAAGTGTCTGAATTGATAGGGTTAGAGGCCCTGTCTAAATACCTAAATGTGCCTTTGAAGTGGGGGAGACTTAAAAGAGTGGCTTAGAAGTGCACCAGGTCCCCTTTCAGTTCCATTCTGTCTGCCAGGGTCCCAGTAGGGGGTTTGGCAGTCCATTGTGTGAGGGCAGGCGACTGTCCTTTCAAATGTAAGTGTAAGGCCCTACACCCTCCCAGCGCAGGAAGACCCATTCAGTATGCAGATGTGTGCAGGTGTGACTGAGCATCCTGTGTTCGGGTTGTCTGAGTGAAATGCACAAGGGAGCTGTCAACTAACCTAGCCAGACGTGGATTGTAAGGCACAGAAGGATTTAAGTGCAGAGAAATGCTCACTTTCTAAAAGTAGCATTTCTAAAATAGTAATATTAAATCCAATGTCACCACTCAGCAGGATTTTATATTGTGATTCTGGTCATACTAAATATGACATTGTTACTCCTTTCAGGTCAGAATCTACCATTCAAACAGTATATGAGGGTAGCCCTAATGTTAGCCTATGTAAGGAGCATGCCTCACAGCAATGTAAAATGAATTTAGGAGTTCTACACTACCAGGACATGTAAACTACACCGGCCTATGTCCTGCCCTTTATCTACATAGCACCCTATCCTAGGGGTTACCTAAGGCCTACCTTATTGGTGACTTATATGTAGAAAAAAGGGGAGTTTAAGGCTTGGCAAGTACTTTAAAATGCCAAGTCGAATTGGCAGGCCTGAGGCATGGTTAAGGGGCTACTTATGTGGATGGCACAATCAGTGCTGCAGGCCCACTAGTAGCATGTAATCTACAGGCCCTGGGCACATGTAATGCACTTTACTGGGGACTTACAAGTACATTAAATAAGCCAGTTGGGTAGGAACCATGTTTTCAGGGAGAGATCATATGCACTTTAGCACTGGTTAGCAGTGGTAAAGTGTGCAGAGTCCTAAAACCAGCAAAAACAGTGTCAAAAAAGTGGAGGGAGGAAGACAAAAAGTTAGAGATGACCATCCTAAGGCTGTCAGGTCTAACAATTTCTCTATCCATTGTTCTATTTTTAGATTGTCTACTGCATATACTCAAGAGATTTACACTTACTCTTGATTGTTCTTAATATTGAAGAATACAATTTTTCAGAATGCAACCTTCTGGTAAAACTGATTGTCTTCTGCGGTTGTAATGGCTAGATTTAGGGGCATATTTATACTCCATTTGCACTGAATTTGCGTCGTTTTTTTCGACGCAAATTCGACGCAAAACTAACTCCATATTTATACTTTGGCGTTAGACGCGTCTAGCGCCAAAGTTCATGGAGTTAGGGTCATTTTTTGGCGTGAACACCTCCTTTGCGTTAATGATATGCAAGGGAGGCGTTCCCGTCCTAAAAAATGACTCCGAGGCATGTGCGTGGTATTTATACTCCTGGGCAAAAATGACGCCCGGGAGTGGGCGGGGCAAAAAACCCCGCATTTGCGCCTCTTTTTAACGCCTGGGTCAGGGCAGGCGTTAAGGGACCTGTGGGCTCTGAAGGAGCCCAGAGGTGCCCTCCCCTGCCCCCAGGGACACCCCCTGCCACCCTTGCCCACCCCAGGAGGACACCCAAGGATGGAGGGACCCATCCCAGGGAAGTAAAGGTAAGTTGGGGTAAGTATTTTTTTTAATTTTTTTTTGTGGCATAGGGGGGCCTGATTTGTGCCCCCCCACATGCCACTATGCCCAATGACCATGCCCAGGGGACATAAGTCCCCTGGGCATGGCCATTGGGCAAGGGGGCATGACTCCTGTCTTTGCTAAGACAGGAGTCATGTTGATGGGGGATGGGCGTCGTATAAAAATGGCGCAAATCGGGTTAAGACGATTTTTTTGCCTCGACCTGACTTGACCCATTTTTAGACGCCCATACGCCATTTTCCCCTACGCTGGCGCTGCCTGGTGTACGTGGTTTTTTTTCACGCACACCAGGCAGCGCCGGTCGGCTAACGCCGGCTAACGCCATTCTATAAATACGGCGCCCGCATGGCGCTTCAGAATGACGTTAGCCGGCGTTAATTTTTTTTACGCTAAACTGCGTTAGCGCAGATTAGCGTCAAAAAGTATAAATACGGGCCTTAGTGTCTCTACTTGATTGGTTAGTAACATCTCCTCACTAACAGTGGGAAGTACAAAACAGTTAATAAATTAGTCTAAGTTTATGAGACCCGAAGGTCTTTTCGAGCTGATTATGGGATTGGCACACATCTTTATCCAGTCTAATTGGATCAGCGAGAAATAGATGAATGAATGGTCTGTCCAAGTATGAGGATCTATTCCTAGGATCTTACTGGATCCAATATTAGAAGAAAAGAGATTTAGTGTATGTCCTGCTACATGTGTGGGTCCAGTGATCCATTGTTGAAGTTGAAAGAGAAGCAAATGATTCTATAATTGTCTACATAGAGGGTCTTATGTGTTTTCAACATGCTAATTAAAATCTTCAATAATATTGATCATATTTCAAACAGAGAGGAGAAAGTTAAGCAAGTAAGTTGGTACTAAAATGGGCAGTCTATAAATATCTGCTCCATCGAAAATCTTTCTTTGTTTAATGAGAATCTGAAATGCTAACAAAGCTAGTGAAGATTCATGTTCAACTAATCAGTTGCAAGACTCTTAAAAAATAATAGCAATCCCACCTCCTGTGCGGCCTGTCCTGTCACTCTTTAGGATCTTATATCCTGTAAGCAGAGCAAGGGTAATATCTGGACAAGTCGTATCAAAATCTATATCAGGAATAGCATCCCAAATAATATCCCAAACTTTTAAACAGCGTTTGGGTAGTGATCTAGCTTTGAGGTAAATACATTTTAATGTCACATCTGAAGGGTGGTGAAAATCTAACATAGGCAACTCCTTCTCTGGCCAGTTATCCCATGTACATTTTGTGCAGGCAAACAGTCCTTCTATCCTTCCCAGTAAACTCTTGAAACATGGGGGCCTGATTATTAGTAGGTATATTCCCCATTTGTAACAATGCTTTCCGTGAGAATGCAGTTTTTACCTTTTTTCAAAGCAAAAACTGGCAGGGGTCCTGTACCCTGTCACCATTTGGGCACCGATGGGTTCAGACCGGCTTGCCTTAGGCACACCCACTGAGTGTGTCTGTTGCATGGCCGTGCCCTTGAGCCTAACCCTCCCTCTCATTCAACTCTAGACTGCTGACCTCTGACAAGCGGTTAGAGCGTCACTTCTGTTTTTTGGAGTTCCTCCTATCCTTTCTTCCCTCCTTCAATTTCTACCCTGCTTTTCGCAGATTTTAATAAAAACAGTTAAAATATTTATTTTAATCACAAAGTTTTTGAAAATGAAAATCTCAGGACGTCTCAAAAGCACCAATGTTAACCACTCAGTGCAAAATCAAATAGCAGCAGTCAAATTTATTTCATATTTACATGCTCCAGGTTTATAACATTCTACTGGTAAGATTTCCTAAAAAATGAATAAAATGCTTCATGCTTTACAATGCCCCCAAACGAATAGTAGCAATCATAAATCTAAGAACTTCGGCATAGATGTACTCTTCTTTGAGGCAAGGCAATACTGCACCAAATTGGCTGAACTGCCTTGTGTCACGGGGAGAGAGAAAAAATGTGCCATGTCTACTAGGTGCTGGAACATTTTTGGCAGCTATGCACCAACACACAAACCCTTGTACTGGAAAGGCACCCTTTCAGCATAAAAAAGCATTCTTCAATACTTTTCTCATTTTCTAAGTATGTTGTACATTGCAGCACACATCTAAAGTTTGAAAAATGAGGTGAAATAAAAAAAAAAATCCTTGTTACACCTGGCTTGAGGAGGCGTACGATTTTGACACAAATCCCTCTATAATAAAATTTGTAGATAGGGATTTGCATCGCAACCCATGGGTTGCTCCATGGGAATGCCAAAGCTCCTCCGAGGGAACACCCCCTTGAAGCAAAGTATGGCAAGTGCTGATTTACATTGGATAGTAAATCCAAGGATAACATTTTGTGTCAGGCTACCTTGCCAACTCATAGTGTTAAAGATTAGTTTTACAGTACCCAGAGTAGCCCATCTAGCTGCAACACTTTAATTCATTTAGGATATTTTCCATTTTTATTGTAGTTCACAAGTCTTTGGGAGTACTACATGTTACGATTTAAAAATCAATTAATTTTTCATTTTCTGTAAGTCTTCTACAATTCTATCCTGCTATTCCACTTTTAGAAATGGGGTCTCTGATTGGCAGTCAGTTTGCACTCTGTCCAAACAGGGACCCTCACTCTAGTCAGGGTAATGAGATACACACTTAGGATAACCCCTGCTCATCCCCTTGGTAGCTTGGCACAAGCAGTCAGGCTTATCTCAAGTGCAATGTGTAAAGTATTTGTGCCAAAACACACAGTAATACAGTGAAAACAATACAAAATATACACCACACTAGTTTAGAAAAACAGCCAATATAGGGTGCGTCGTAAAATCAGCGTTGCTTCAATTACTTACTCACAAGTGAGGCCATGCGTCATTTCTTCTCCATTTGGGTAGGCGATGCGTCGTTTTCCTCTCCCGCAAGAGAGTGATGCATTGATTTCCAGATGGGCACGTCGGGCACAGAGAGGTTCACATTGATTTTGATGCCCAGCGATGTTGAGTTCGAAATACGGCAGCACAAAGACAAGAATTCGTGCTGCGTGGGGTTTGCATTGTTTTCAGCACCCGCAAGCAGGTGTTGTGTCTTTTCTTCATTTTTACAACTGCGTTACAGGTTTGAAACAAAGAGGCACCGGGGGAAGCGGGAAGGCTTTTCCTTTCCCACGGTGTCTCTTTGAGCATTCCTGCTGCAGGATTGCCCACTAGATGCCAAGGATATTTTTTTGTTTTGTTTATTTCTGCTATTTTTGTGCAGGGGAGTGGCCCCTTGGGCAAGGGTCGCACCCATTTGGGGGGCATATTTGTTGTGGCCATTTCGGCTTATTATTTTTAGGCTGATCTGACACAAACCACTAGACGCCAGGGATTTTTTTATTTTTGGTTATTTCAGCTGTGTTTTGTGTCGAGGTGCGGCCCCTTGGGCAAGGGTCACTCCCATTTGGGGGTATGTTTGTTGTGCCCCCCTTGGGGGCAGATCGTACTATTATTTTTCGTCTTATCTGCTCCCAAGTGGGCCAGAAACCACTACAAGCCAGGGATTTTTTTTTTTTAATAATGCATGATTTTGGTGTATGGGAGCAGCCCCTTGGGCAAGGGTCACTCCCATTTTGGGGCATGTTACCTGTGGGGGTTTCTGGCCCCCCACAGGTGGCAGATAGCCTATTATTTTTAGGCTGATCTGCCCCCAAAGGGGGCAGAAACCACTAGAATGCCAGGGATTTCTTTGTATATGTTTATTTATGTGGGGGGGGTGTCCCCTTGTACAAGGGGCGCCCGTCCCAAGGCTGGCATTGAACTGTTGGCTATTTCTGCCCCCCTTGGGGGCTGATGGGCCTATTTTGTTAGGCCATCTGCCCCCAAGGGAGGCAGAAGCCACTTAGACACCAGCAACAGTGTGTGTGTGTGTGTGCTAGTCGATGGGGGGGTGGCCCCTTGGGCAATGGGCACCCCACTTTGGGGGCATGTGTACCAAGGTAATTTCTGTACCCCTTGGGGGCAGATCAGCCTATTATTTTTAGGCTGATCTGCCCCCAAGAGGGGCAAGAAACCACTAGAACGCCAGAGATTTTTTAAATATGTTTATTTATGTGGGGGCGCCCCCTTGGGCAAGGGGGTGCCCCCAAGGGGGCATTGAACTGTTGCCCATTTCTGTCCCCCTTGGGGGCAGATGGGCCTATTTTTATTTAGGCCCATTGCCCCAAGGGATGCAGAAGCCACTTTGGCACCAGGGATAGTGTGTGTGACCTCTGACCCTGCATCCTTGCAGACAGGTCGCTTCCCTCCTCACCACTGCTCCGTTAAGTGCTGCCATTGTTTTGGGCTTGTTTGGGCTTGTTTGGGCTTGTCTGGGCTTTTTCTGGGCTTGTTTGGGCTTCTGGCTTCTCCTCTCCCGGAAGGCCCCGCCCCCCTCCCTCCTACTCGAGCTCTTCCCGCTCTTTACTGCCCCCTCCCCCTGCACTCCCATTGGAGGTTTCCCTCCCTCCTCCCAGCTGCCACTCCCTCCCACCTCCCCTCTTATGGCGGCTGCAGCGCAAGGTAGAAGCGACCTCTGACTCTGCATCCTTGCAGGCAGGTCGCTTCCTCCTCACCACTGCTCCGGTAAGTGCTGCCATTGTTTTTGGGCTTTTTTGGCCTTGTTTGGGCTTTTTTGGACTTGTCTGGGCTTGTCTGGGCTTGTCTGGGCTTCTTGCTTCTCCTCTCCCGGAAGGCCCACCCCCCTCCCTCCTCCTCGGAGCTCTTCCCACTCCTGACTCCTGGTGCCCCTGCCCCTGCACTCCCATTGGAGGTTTCCCTCTCTCCTCCCAGCTGCCACTCCCTCCCACCTCCCCTCTTATGCGGCCGCAGCGCGGACGCGCGCAGCGGGCGTGCCGCTGGCGCACAGAAGGTGCACCAAAGGCAAGCCCGTCTGTGCCCGCCGCACCAAGACCGCGCCCAGTGCCAGACCCCCTGACTCAACACGCCTCCCGTGCCACCAAACACCTTTACACTGACAACGAACTCCACGCCCTTAATACAAGAAGCTCCTCCATCTGCTTCCAGTCCACACCGACGTGCATCAAAGGACCCTTCTCCTGCAAAGCCTGCAATTTCACCTGCAACCTAACCTCAACCTCCAATCAAAACAGAAAACCGCCTAAGATGCATCCTACTTAACACCCGCTCCGTCCACAAACATGCAATTGAACTCTGGGACCTCCTGACCACATACTCGCCCGACGTCGCATTCCTCACGAAAACCTGGATGAATCCGGCCTCAGAACCAGACGTAGCCATAGCCATACCAGAAAACTACAAGATCAGCAGAAGAGACCGAATCAACAGACCAGGAGGAGGAATCGCCTTAGTCCACAAAAACACCATAAGAGTCTCCACCAACTCCCACAACACCATCAATTCCGCCGAGCACCTCCACTTCAAAATCCACATCAACGCCAGCAACACACTCAGAGGAACACTGGTCTACAGACCCCCTGGTCCCAGACTGCAGTTCTGTGATGACATCGCCGATGCCATCAGCTCCCAAGCCCTCGCCTCAATAGACTACATCCTCCTTGGTGACCTAAACTTCCACCTAGAAAATAACAACTATATCAACACCACCAACCTAATCGACAACCTCACCAACTTCGGCCTCAAGCAACTCGTCACTACACCCACCCACTCCGCAGGCCACACACTCGACCCCATCTTCTCAGCCAGCAACCACGTCTCTTTCAGCTACACCACAGAACTCAGTTGGACAGACCACCGCTGCATCCACTTCTCCTACCAAAAACCAGTCACTCACCACCAACGCACACAACCCCCGACACAACTGGAGCAAAATACCAACGTATCAACTGATCTCCACTCTCGCACAGGCCCCACCCCCTGGGACCCCGGACCCCAACATAGCCACCACCAACCTGCAACGCTGGATAGAAGATTGCGCCAACACCCTTGCGCCGCTCCAAAAAACCCAAACACCCCCCACAGAATCAAGGCAGCTGGTTTACCCCAGAACTACAAGAATCCAAACGGCTATGTCGCAGAATGGAAAAAACCTGGCACCTTGACCCTTCCAACTCCAACCACATTGCTTTCAAGGATGACCTACGCAAACATCACCAACTGATCCGCACCACCAAAAGGACCCACTTCAAAAACCGCATCACGCCAACGCTCACAACAGTAAAGAGCTCTTCGGCATCGTCAATGAGCTCTCCACCCCCAGGACCTGCTCTAAGGAACCCCTGCCATCACAGGAGTTCTGCAACTTACTGGCAACCCACTTCTGTCGAAAGATAGAAGAAATCCACAATAGCTTCAAACCGCAGACCCACCAGCTGACTACAAACACCCAAGAACCCAACGCTCCAAGCAACACCCACCTCATCCACACCTGGACCCCCGTCAACATAGAGGACACTGCCACCACTATGGCCTCCATCCACTCCGGATCACCATCGGACCCCTGCCCATACCATATCTTCAATAAGGCAAACATCATCATCACCCCCCACCTCTGCAAAAACCATCAACAGCTCCTTCGAGTCAGCCACCCTCCCGGAAAGATGGAGCATGCAGAAATCAGCGCCCTGCTAAAGAAACCAAAGGCAGACCCAGAATACCCCAAGAACTACCGGCCGATCTCCCTCCTCCCCTTCCCAGCCAAGGTCATTGAAAAATTGTAAACAGCAACTATCCCGGTTCCTGAAGACAGCCACTGTACTTGACACCTCCAATCAGGATTCCACAGAAACCACAGCACTGAGACTGCACTCATTGCCTGCCACAGACGACATTAGGACCATGCTCCACGAAGGAGAAATAGCAGCACTCATCCTCCTGGACCTATCTGCAGCTTTCGACACAGTATGTCATCACACTCTCCGCACACGCCTACACAACGCTGGAATCCGCGACAAGGCACCCGACTGGATCTTGTCATTTCTCTCAGGCAGAACCCAGAGAGGTCCGCCTCCCACCGTTCCTTTCAGAAGCTTCCAGAATCATCTGTGGAGTTCCCCAAGGATCTTCACTCAGCCCACGCTCTTCAACGTTTACATGGCCCCCCTCGCCAACA